>NW_020665057.1:3533263-3665868 GCF_002925995.2 Terrapene triunguis | reverse complement strand
GGGGGGGGGGGGGGGGGGGGGGGGGGGGGGGGGGGGCGCATGAGCACTTCTGGGCTCCGGAGCATTTCCTTGTTTGTCCAGTGTCCCGACCGCACATCGGTCGGGACGCGGGACAAACAAGGAAATATCGGGACAGTCCCGATAAAATCGGGACGTCTGGTCACCCTAGGCACGCGTGCCGAAGGCGGCACGCAAGCTGATTTTCAGTGGCATTCACACTGCCCAGGTCCTGGCCACTGGTCAGGGGCGGCTCTGCATTTTAATTTAATTTTAAATGAAGCTTCTTAAATATTTTGAAACCTTATTTACTTTACATACGACAATAGTTTAGTTATATATTATAGACATAGAAAGAGACCTTCTAAAAAGGTTAAAATGTATTACTGGCACGCGAAACCTTAAATTAGAGTGAATAAATGAAGACTCGGCACACCATTTCTGAAAGGTTGCCGACCCCTGAGTTAACATCTCAGGGCTTCAAGATGCCTAACACACATTTTTTAAACATGTACATGTGTGTTATTTATGCAGCTTACACTTAAACGAAACATGGAATGTTACAGGTATGACAGAAGAACTTGGAAAATATCTTTGTATAGACTTTTAAAAAACACATTACTTCTTCACTACAACAAGAGAAACAGTATTATTTGAAAGGGAGCATTACCATTATATTTGCTTTTACAGTACTTAAAGGAATATTTTAAAGTTATTTAAAGTGTTTGCTAGATGTTTCCAATTCTAATATAAAAAGTGAGTTTTGGAAAAAGATCCAATTATTTTAAATGTCAGTGTGTCTGGTATATAGTTTAGATGGCCCAAGACAAAACCTCAGATCCAAATACCCAGGAAATCTTTGAAGATGGGAAATTGGTGACCAATATCTCTCTAACAGACAAATCCAGAATCTGGGATTCAAACTATCCCTCTACAACACCTCAAGGTTAAAAAAAGCTCAGATTTGGACACAGGTTTTAAATCTTGGACCTCTCCCTAGCAGGAACTGTATGATAATAATTAAGCAGCTTTAGATACAAAGACTAAAATAAACAGCAGTATATGACCAAAAGCCTATGTGATCATATAAAAATATCTGAAAAACCAAAAAGGTCAGCATTTTTCTAATAAAACTGCTTATAAACACACAAATTATTTTATGGAGCAAAATAAGACATATGAGACTAGAAATTTTAATCTCATTAACACATTTGTATTTAGGATAAATATGCATTTTAAACACTGATATGATAATTTAAACAAAATAAGGAATAAAAATAAGGGAAAAATATGGAAAACATTAAAAAATAATCATCACAGATTCATAAAAGTTCGAATTGGAAGGGATCCATCAATCCTGAACCATTTACTTACGGCATTATGTGCCCATCTATATTATTCCCCTACACTAGCCGCTTGAATGAAATATCAAAATTTCCTTTCAAACATTTTCCATGAGACTGACGTCTTTTAAAAGCGAGAAAGCTTGTAACAGCAAGAGTACTTACAGCTGCACAAGTACAGCTTCTCATCTAGTTTAAAATCTGCCCTTCCATTGTTAAAATATTATTTTAAATAAACAAAATAAAGATTAAGATTGCTGTTGAAGAACATGTCTTTCCTATAAACCAGGAGTCACTTTAACAGAATTAGCATTAGCCAGGATTCTTTGGGACTAAGACAGTATACATTACGCAGCCAAATACTGTATGAAAGTAATTTCATTTGTACCTGTTCTAGAGGCACATGCTTTACTAAGCCACTGACAACAGTTCTTGGGTTTGCTTCTCCAACATCCACCTCCTCGACATATAGAGAATCCGCATCAGGGTGATTTTTTGCAGTGATGATACAACCGACACGAAGGTCCAGACGAGAAACATCCATAGGTCTGGAGTCATCACTCCCAGCTGCTGGCGGCTGCTTCCTCTCCCTCTTCTCTCCTGTAGTAGTGAGTTTAATTAGATGCAGTTATAACTCCCTAAAATGTATACATATATACCAACTTGGACAAGAGAAACTACAATTTCAGTCCGAGGTATATCATCAGTTCATTTAGTATCACCACTAGATACCTGTGTTCTGAAAGAAGAAAACAAAGGAAAGACGTAACTTCCTACCTGCACCCATTATTTCAAATCATGTCATTCTTAGACCTAAACTACAATCACTGGTTACTATTTCCCATAAAGATTAAAACTTAACATTACAAACAAAATGACTGTATATTTTATTTTTTAAGTTAAAAGTCATCTGGATTTTAACTGTGACTATTTTGTATGAAAACACAGTGTTATGTATGATCTGCAAGTAGTCATAGCAGCAGCAGCAAACTTAGTACTGGTAATTCACCAGCAAAACGGAAACCAAGTATGATACCTAATAAAAAAAGTGATGCAAGAGCCCTATAGTCTTCTTGGCCTTAAAAAAATAAATAAAGCCTCCAAGAATGTTGTATATTGATAAAATAAATTGATATTTCTCTTGCACCAATACAAAGATATTTTAATCACTTCTCATCAAATTATTGCTGGAAAGCTGGTTTAAGGTATTGCACCCTTTATCTTAAAAAAAAAAAAAAAAACCTGAATTGCTGACCTGCCCAAATGTTTGCCATATGCAGAAGGAAGAATCAATACATGTGTTTGACAGGAAATTATCAAAAAGGCATCTTAGGTTTCAATTGATTCATAGCTGTTACTCATATTGATTTAAGAATTGGCTCATATTAGGACTCATACAGATATTCTTCTCTTTTTTAAATTAACAGCTCACATTTTGTAAACTCTCAGGACTGTAATAAATGAGTTTGTACATAAGAACACGTCTGCTGGTTTGAAGATGAGACGTTCACATTTGGTTTACTGAATTACAATCCATGGGAGTAGCATCTTAATTAAGACATGTGTATTCCAGATGCTAGTATTTTCATCTAAAGAAGCTGGATCTTTCTAACATTTCTACCATGATATGTAAAGTCAAAAGACGAAACATCATCTTCAGGAAGGAAAAAAAGGGACAACGAAGCACCTCCCTTTTCACTTGTAATTTAAGTAAATAACTTTCTATACGTTTTTGTTCATAAATGTTCCAGTACAGGACTGTGCCTGTACAAAGTGGCAACTTTCAAAGATAACAAAAAATTCTTTATTAACCCTGTAACCACTAGATCCCACTAAAAGATGCTCTAAATTGTGCATCACTTTATTGCTTTAGAGATGCCATCTGGTCTCTACTTCAAATTTTATGAATCCCAGTGAGATCCTAGTCTGTGTCAAAAGTTTTGCATACTGAAGACAAGGAAAATGATTATAGCCACCTACAGAACCAAATGCAGTTTCGGTCCCTTTACTGTCATAGGGATGTCAAAATTCTGAAGATGGTCCAGAAATAAATCCATTTCCATCAACGGTGAATTGTACTATTCATAAACTGACCCTTCCTAATCATGCATTGAGTTGCCAAACAGACCTCTGTGGAAATGTAATCAGTATTTTATAATTATATTTATTCCTCTTTCTTAAATTAATCTCTTCATTAAATACTCTTACAGGAAGGTTACTAGAGGCAGCTAATAAATATCAAATGGAGTCAAATATATTCGGGTAAAATATTTGAAGTCCCAACACGCAGTGTTAATTTCTACAAATGTTATTTGCCTAGCTGATTTCACTGTACTCCCCTCTACCCAAACAATAATACCACTAGTGTTGATATGGATGGATTTAAATAGGTTGCTGAAGCTCACTGGTTGAGAGTGTTTTCCGAAAAGAAGCAGAAGAAACAGTCAAACTACATTGGGTTCTACCCTTTAGTGCTATATTACATTACTACTTCTTACTGAGTACCATATATACTTGTTCACAAGCAGAATATTTTTGGTAAAAAATGACGCATCAAAGAGCGGGGGTTGGCTTATAAATGGGTCTTCACCAAAATTTGATGATTTTAAACTCTGTGGAATCACTGAATTGAATATCTAATACATTGTTGTTTTGTTTACCTGGAGCATCTGCAGGCATGGAGCCCCTCGGCTCCACTTCCCGCAGCTCCCTTTGGCTGGGAATGGTGAACTGCAGCCATAGGGTGCTGAGGGGCTCCATGTCTGCAGACGCTCCAAGTAAACAAAACGTCCCACCAGCGGCTTACCCTGACAGGCCGGGAACCAAAGTTTGCCAACCCCTGAAATATAGGGTCGGCTTATGAAAGGGTCATACAGTTTTTGCTATTTTTACCTAACCATCTTGGGGGGGTCAACTTATAAACGAACAGGCTAATGAACGAGTATATACGGTAATTTCTCTAAGCTAGTTCATGGGCTGTTGCTTGCATTGTATAAATGGTAGAATCAAAATTGAACAATGAACCTCAGAGCTGAGAGTTATTTAATTTCATGCACTGTGGCAGACTCCACCTCAACATTTCAGTATTTTATTTATTATTTTGAAAGGGGAGACAACCTACACTTCAGCCACACTGACACAAATCTGCCCAATCTCCAACTTAAATTTTAAGTGCCCCAAACCTATTTGATTAAACTTTTTCATTAGTTGTAAATACTTCCTTTCTCCAGGAGTTTAAGAGTTAATGTGTATGGATTTTCCTACTGTAGCTCTATTGATTGCTCTTTTCTATCCTCTCCAATAAAAATGTAAACAGCAAGTCTGCAAATTAACTGTTGTAGATACCTAACAGATTTGAAAAATGGAAATACCTTTTTTTTCTGCTTTCTCCTTTTTTTTCTTTTCTTCACTTCCACCTTTAATTTGGTCTTTGGGACCAGAAGGAGAGGATGTGACAGGTGTAGGCTGTGGTAAGTCTTCCGAAAATGAAGCTGCTGAAATGGTTCCACTGGATGGAACTGGGATATGTTTCACTAAAATTAAAATGATGGAAGTTAAAATGCTATTTAATTTCCTTAAAACTGTAATTGAAATCAAGGTATTTTATCATAAATATAAAGAAAATGTAAAGTAAAGCAACATAGGAAATTAGTGCTTCAGAAAATAAAATAAAATAAAAATTATTTCAAATATCCAGCTATGTCACTTTACTAAAAAGACCTCACACACCATACAAGCCTACAACAAAATTTATTCTGATTAAATAGCTGTATTATTGTTTTTATATTTGGAGACCTAATATTTTTCCTCAAAGAAAATGGATAACTTTAAAAATACACAAAAATAGAAACAAAGCAAGAGAGGTGATTCCATCAGTGCTATGCCTGCCTGTTTCTTCCCTCCCCCATTCCCGTTTCATCTGAGGTTTAAGTATATTCTTAAAAGCAAAACACAACTTTGTGTAAACACATACTCACTCAAACAGAAAATGAGAAGGTAAGGCCACGGCAAAAATTTATGCCTATGCTCAACTTTATGTATGTGACTACTTCCATTAGCTTTAGTGAGGCTACTCATGTGCATAAAATTAAGCCCAAATGTAAATCTTTAGAGAATCGAGGCTTAAATCACCAGGAGACAAAAATAATTTGAAAAGCAGTTATAGCACAATTATAATTTTTACATGGTGTTATAAAGAATATAAAAGTTGTAGGAGGCAAAATATAATGGAGACTATTGCAATCATAGGGGTATCTTGGCTTTTTTTTGTTTTTTGTTTTGCTAAAATGATACATGATTGATTGAGATTGCAAAACCACTTTTTTACATACAGAAAAAATGTGAACCCCAAAACCATTTCTGAGGTGGGGGAGAAATGGAGGGATAAAGACATGATCTTGGGGTTTAAGTGAGCACAGGATTGGGAGCCTGAGAGAGAATTTAAACAATCATTGTTTCAGTCAATAAAATATAAGTCGTTTTGGGGCATCAAAAACATTTCTCCACAGATATGTGGTAAGTACCAACGTGACAATTTAAGACATTCCCAAACGTTATATGGAGACTAACGTGTCCCATCCTCTCCATGTCTGTTTTTTAGAAGGTAATTTCTTAGGCAAGAGCTGTCTTTATTTTGTGTCTTGTACAGCACTGGCTGAACTGTGCTTAATAAATAATATATTCGGTAAGTCATATTTTTAACCACATACATTTGTTATAACACTTTGAGGAAAAAGACTAGAAGTTTCTATGTACGAAGAGCACCCCGTGACGGAGGGCTGGAAGAAGAAACTTCTAACAAGCCCCAAAAGATGTATGCTGGAGACACAGGAGAGAGTCTGTGAGAAGAAGAAAAAGTTAACCGGGGAGACAGAAAAAATGAAAGGAGATCACATGTAATGTGATATGTAAAGTTACTGTTACCAAATTTTGGCCTTTGCAACTAAGGCAAGTTGGGCTTCCATGAAATTTTGTTGATTGCCTGTGACCTGTCGCTAACTTTTAAGATTCTGTCATGGTATTTTTAGTAACTTTACTGATAAGTTATTCTCAGATTGGTTACTTGCAATATTTATTTGGTTGGCAAAGTGAAATATGCTGACAGCCCACAAATTAAAGCAGCTTTCCATCACAGGACCACTACAAACTGTAAGCCTGTTATCCAGACAGTGCGACAGGGCTACTTCATCCTACAAAAATCAATAGTAAAGGAGATGTTCTTTTCACAAGTAACAGCAAGTGGTCCTGTAAGTACTCACTGCACATTCGATAAAAAGGTAATGGCATGAATAGTTCCTGTGCTTTCAAGATGAAAGGAAAGGGTCAAAGCTCCCTTGGTCTTTACTTGGAGAAGACATCACAAGCCATTCTGTTGATCAGTTCCTTAGATTCATAGACTTTAAGCCAAGAGAGACCATTAAGATCGTCTAGTCAGATCTCCTGTATATCACAGAACATTAAATTTCACCCAATTACCCACGTACTGAGCCCAATAACTTGTGCTTGGCTAAAGCATAAACTTTAAAAAAGGCATCCAGTCTTGATCTGAAGACATCAAGAGATGGAGAATTCACCACTTCCCCTGGTATTAGTGCCAGTGGTTAATCATCCACACTTAAAAATGTGTGCCTTATTTCTTTAAATATGTCTGGCTTAAACTTCCAGATATTGGGTCTTGTTATGCCTTCCTCTGTAAAGAGAAAGAGTCCTTTAGTACTCAGTATTTTATCCCATGAAGGCTCTTATGCAATGTAATCAAGTCACCTCTCAATCTTCTTTTCAATAAAATGAACAGATTGATCTCTTTAAGTCTTTCACTGCAAGGCCTTTTTTCCAGACCTCAAATCATTTTTGTGGCTCTTGTCTGCACCAGCTCCAATTTTTCAACCTACAGTTCTGGTGTCCACATTTTGAAAAGCATGTAGTATTCCAATATTGGTCTCACCAATGTCGTATACAGATGTAAAATCATCTCCCTAGTCTAACCAGGGCCGGCTCCAGCATTTCTGCCGCCCCAAGCAAAAAAAAAAAAAAAAAAAAGCCGCGATTGGCGGCAGCAGTTCGGCGGCAGGACTTTCGCTCCTAGAGGGAGTGAGGGACCTGCCGCCCCCCGAATTGCCGCACGTGCCGCCCCTCTCCCTTGGCCGCCCCAAGCACCTGCTTGTTAAGCTGGTGCCTGGAGCCGGCCCTGAGTCTAACCCACTACTCCCTGTTTATAGATTCAAGCCTAGCATAAATACCCTTTAATTCTTTACCACCTGGATCCCATATCAGCTTTTCCATTATTTTGCTTTGGACTGTTGTCAGGCTAATCAGCCTACAGTTACAGTTAAACCTGGCCTTTGGTCACCAGTACAGGAAAGGCTTCTTGTTCCTCCCATTCTTAAAAGATACATCATTCCATACGCTGATTTATATGTTCCTTGTAGTGTGAATACATAATAGACTCATAAAACATGTTCTTCTGTTCAGTAGAAAAAGGTCTTACATTTAGTTCTGCTCTCCATCCACATAAATTGCTTAAATGAAGAAGTAAAGTCTATCCAAAACATTTGTCAAACAGGATATTAATTCTCTATCCTTTTTTTATATTACAATTACAACCTGGAAACTTTGTATACATAGAGGCTTGTCCCTTATGTGTAATAGGGATATTTTTTGTAAAATATTTCTGTGAAATATCAGTAGACACCTCTTACCCATACCTGCCTATCCCACATCTGAAAAGAATACTGAGGTGAACTATTGCAGGTTCTCGGCCATTGGAAAAAAAACAGACTAATGGATAGTCTAGCATATTAAAGGAATTAAGTCATGTGAAAGGAGGAGTGCATTTATGAAGTGGTGGTTCTTTTGAAGACTGCACATGCTGATTTAACAGTGGAACAAGTCAGTAATGGGAAGCAGTAAAATCATGCTTTACTGGATAGTGTCTTATCTGGTTTCCAGTACTAGAACTGTGAAACAAATATACTAAAAATGTTTTGTTTGTTTGTTTTTTGACATATTCCTCAAGAACATTTGTTTGCAGAAAATGAAACACTCATGCTGGATTTGGAGAACTGCAGCTTCCTCTTTTTGTTCCTTTTCTCTCAAAAGTAAAATTTCATAAGGGTGAGGACTATATCAGCCCCGGGCTTAAAAAGATAGATCCAGACTGGGACAATAACAGAGGAGGAATGGTGGTATAGCAAAGTCTTTGTTGTTAAGCCATGGGGCTGAAACTCAGAAAAGCTACGTTCTAATCTCAGTTCCGTCACAAAATCCTTGGACAACCTTGGTAAGTCATTTAGGGGCAGCTTTTCCAGAGTGCTCAGTACCCTCAACTGTGGCTAGGTCTTCAAAGGAGCTCAGTTCCAGATGAGGTACCTAAATGAGGTACACAGAGTTTCAAAAGCATTCGTCACCCAACATCTTCCAGTGTATTGTAAGAGCACCCAGAAACCTCAGTCAAATTTAGGTCCCTATCATGCCAGGCACTGTACAGACATATAGAAAGACATGGTCCCAACCAAGAGTAAACTTTTCATATTTTCATAATTGTCACTTCTGCAACTTACAAGAGAACTCATATACTTTAAGTTACAGAGGTGGTTAACCACCAAGAGATATGGCATTCCAAAGTTTCACCGAAACAGCCAAAAAAGATGCCATGGATGTGACTACAAGGATATGAATCAGGAAGGATTAAACAAGTGATCAAAACAGCAGTCAAAGATGGTGACAGGATCTAAGCCCACACATGTGAAGATATAGTTCTCCTTCCTTTCTCTCTCACCTCCATTCCGAATTTCTGCCTGAATCAGCTCCTGTTTCAGTCCCTCAATTTCCTTCTTCAGTTTAGCATTTTCTACACGAAGCTTCTTCTCTTCTCGGAGAGATGCCTGCAGAACTAGAGTTGACACAATTTACATTAGAAACTACAGGCTCCAGTCATTATACATCCATTTGCTGAGTGCTGAATGTCACTTATCTGAAAAAAATTAGTTAAATTAAAAGCAAATAAAGGGAATATTTTTAAAATATTTAAAAATCATCATTAGAAAAGATCTCAGACATTTTATTATAGTTACTGACTTTTTATTAATGAACACGGACAGTGGTTTCTCAAATATCAACTTTCATGCCTTCCTCGTGGACTTGCATCTAAATCATAATCAAGCTACTTTTTGTTCCCCTCTCAAATTCCTACAGTGGCACCAATCTGAATCTATAACTTTGTAATCAACTATATGAGGTTCAACAAAATTCTCTTTCTGTATGCATAACCTATATTTGTAAACACCCAGATTTCTGTCCTGATATACAATAAAAAAACCCCACTGAAGTTGGCAGACTAACTGTAGAATGTACAATGAGGTTACACTGCCGTGAAAGTAAGGACAGTCTTATTTAGGCAATGGAAAAAAGATTTTATTCCCAGTGCGCTCACAGGCATCCTGGGTGACCTTCAGCAAGTCACTCAACTCTGTGCCTCCATCTCTCCATTCTGAAATGGTAATGCTGAGAGGCTTATTCTATTATTCTTAATAATTGTGAGGCATTCAAGATATTACATAAATTAGCATAACAAAAGATAATAAATAAATGCAAATAGACTTGATTCACAGATTAAATTAGGCACTAACATTTAATAATACATTCTATTTTGTTGAATGGTCGATCTGGGGTAGCCTTGGGATTAAACTTGAGTGTGAATGGTATTTGATTCATTCTTTGTATTTTAAAATGTACCTTGTAGTTTTGTTTAACTAACTGAAACAATGCTGATATGGTTATAAATTGTTTTGAGGGGAAAAGGCTGGCAATAATGGATGAACATTTTAGTCTTTAGAGCCCCCTTGTTTCTGACTAAAGGAAAAAACTGGGGGTATAAGAAAGATGACAAAATGTTTCAGTGTAAGATGTGGTGGCATTCCCTTTGGGCTATGCAGAATGTGTGTTGAAAAGTGTGATCATTTTAAATTGATAGGCAAAACATTTAGATTACATGCCAAGAGGAACTCTTTAGGCATTTAGAAGGTATAAGGTCCACATGCATTCATTAAAAATGTTAGCAACCTTCAGCCTATATTCTAAACTATAATCCAACTATCAAAAATGTGGCAAACACAATATTTCTATTTGGACTGTGGTAGGGCCAAAAGGCCCCAATCAGGATTGGGATCCTGCAAAAATATAGTATGGAAAAGAAGACAAGAGTAAGTATGACAAACAAGGAGACAATGAGGACATGGTAACAGTAAGTTCATGCAATTAAATTATTCAGAATGTACAGTGTAAGTATTTGATATTTTCTTTTGGGGTTATTGCATTTTTTCCCTACAACCGATCAATCGTTATGAGTTGTTGTCTGAATTTTGGTAGGTGTCATAGCAGAAGTGAGGAGGGTTCTGAAGATGACAACTAACAAAACAGGTCAGGGAGGCATCCCACGCAAAAGGAGTGATAGAAGAAAACATGAAAAATGTTTTAAGAGTTTTGACTGCCCATTTTTCTCTTTACTTACAGAGTGGAGACTGGGGGGTGGGGGTGGCGGGTTGGGGGAGAGGAGGAGGGAAGGGAAGAGGATGATGCAATAAGAGACAAGAGTGAATAATTAAACAGACCAAGAAACTTGAACATAATACAGTACAGCAGGGAGCCAGTGGCGAGATTCAAAGCAAATGGGGAGGTGACACTGTCAGAGACATGAGTAAGGAAGATGAATTAAGCAGCTGTATTTTGTATGGACTGGAAATGGTATGTGTGAGGGTTGGTGAAGTGGTTATGATAATCGAGATGTGAACTGATAAGAACTTGGAAAAAGTTTTAGTGGCATGGATTTTTGAAGTGAAGTGTGCTAGAGGAAAAAGAGACAGGATATAACATGGTCTGACCGCAGTACATAGAAGAGGAAAGAAGTCAAAGACAACCCTCACTTTATGGACCTGAGTGCTAGGGAGAATTATGCTATTGTCCAGAATGACAGAGAATGGAAGAATGGGCAGGACTTGGGAGGAAAGATAAGAAGTTGAGTTTTGGGCATGTTATGTTTCAGCTGATGGTGAGGCATTCAGGAAGAAAGTCAGTTGATCTCCCAAAGCTGAAATTGTGGGAATTTCATATACAGGATTACAACAGACTAACTTAAACCAATGTGCTGCAATAATGCCTATGCACACATGTCTATTTTTTTTTTTGGTTAACAAAACAGAGTGATGAATGAATGTAAGAGAGAAGGCTGATTCCCGTCTATGGAGTGATATTTCTTCTATGATAAGTACCATGACAGTGTACAATGAACTATGAAGGGCAGCACTGAAGTTTTTATATCCTAAAAATGTATTTAAAAAAAATTATGGAGGCACGTATTAAGACTTTGCTTTGTAAAGATGGCAAGGCAAAAGAGGACTCTTTGGCCCTCTGATTCTGACTAGACACTAAGTTTTGTGAAAGCTTTACGAGATGAACAGACTATTTCATTATCAGTAGGATAGAAATAAATTTTTGAGAGCTGTCAAGTGTTCGCTAAATTGAACAAGGCATGAATGAAAATAATGGTTTGGCTCATAAGCAGAAGATGATTATGCAAGACTAATAAACACGGTTTCCAAATACAGTGTAGAAAGAAGAGAAATGGAAAAAAAAACAATTAAGAATAAAGTTTGAAAATAGTAGAGCTCAGGGTGGAGGGATAGCTCAGTGGTTTGAGCATTGGCCTGCTAAACCCAGGGTTGTGAGTTCAATCCTTGAGGGGGCCATTTAAGCATCTGGGGCAAAAATCTGTCTGGGGATGGGTCCTGCTTTGAGCAGGGGGTTGGACTAAATGACCTCCTGAGGTCCCTTCCAACCCTGATATGTGATTCTATGATATTCATGATAGAACACCTTCATCCTTCAAAATGTATTGCTCTGTTGAGAATGAAAAGCCGTGTAGTAACTATCTCATAGAACTGAAAGGTCATCGAGTCCAGCCCCCTGCCTTCACTAGCAGGACCAAGTACTGATTTTGCCCCAGATCCCTAAGTGGCCCCCTCAAGGATTGAACTCACAACCCTGAGTTTAGCAGGCCAATGCTCAAACCACTGAGCTATCCCTCCCCCTGATTGACTCAAAAATGGAAATGGAGTTGTTTCATGAATGTACACAGAATATATGGCTAAATATTAGACTACTGAGGACACATACCCAGATCATAAAAATCCTGGTTTCTGGAAACAAGCTGGGGCATACATTTACATATATGGAGTGTTTTGTATTCCGTTGTCAGAAAGTGGTGTAACATTTACATCAAAGAGCCAGGCAGAGAGTTTGCTGACAGCTTCAGAGAATCCTAAACAGCAGGGGTGGGCAAACTTTTTGGCCCGAGGGCCACATCTGGGTGAGGAAGTTGCATGCAGGGCCATGAATGTAGGGCTGGGGCAGGGTGTTGGGGTGCGGGAGGGAGTGTCGTGTGTGGGAGAGGGTGCAGTGTGCAGGAAGGGGCTCGGGGCAAGGGGTTGGGGCAGAGGAGAGGTGCGGAATGTACTAGGTGGCTCAGGGAAGGGGGTTGGGATGCAGGAGGCGGTGCACAGTGTGGGAGGGGGCTCAGAGCGATGGTGCAGGGAGGGGGCTCAGGGCAGGGAGTTAGGGTACAGGAGGGGTGCGGCATGCGGCAGGGGTGCAGGGTGTGGCAGTGGGCTCAGGGCAGGGAGTTGGCATGCAGGAGGGGTTCAGGCTCCGACCCAGCACCGCTTACCTGGAGCGGCTCCAGGGTGGCAGCGGTGCGCACCGGGGTCAGGGCAGGCTCCCTGTATATAATATTATAGTATAATATTAACCATCTGATTAGTAAATTTGCTTTAAGACATTGACTTTCTTACTAGCTTTCTGCTTTAGAAGAGCAACTTGCTGTTTGAGGTATTCAATGACTTGATCCGCCTCTGCACCCTTTTGCTCCAGTCTGTTCAATACTGCATTATTGGCTGCCATCTTTACCAAGGAACGGGCTAAAAACCTGAAACAGGAAAGCGAGAATAATGTGAACATTGCCTTAATGTAATTAACTGTACATTTTTATGCCACATGCATCAGCACTACAATCAACTGCTGATGCAGTAGGAACATTTGTTAAATAAGCAAGCTGGGCTCCCTCCCGCTAAATGAAAACCCAAACAAACAAAAAGCAATGTTAACCAAATTCTGATGTTTGCCAGCTGCATTTAAGTCTTTTGGAAGAAAAGCCACCCTACTCCAACCACCCATCTGTAGAAAACATGTTCCTGCTGCACAGCAAAGCACCAACCCCCCTACCTTCCCAGAATGAAAGGCAGATCCAGAGACAGACCATGAATAAATGAGCAATGGGGAACAAATTAAAAACAAAGAGGGGAAAAGATAAGGGAAATAAGTTTAGACTGAAGGACAACATGTCTCATATTTGTATCTGAAACATGTATGAAATTATCAACCAAAAATTCTATTAAGAGTAAGAATGCATAAGAACAGCCAAACTGGGTTGGACCAATGGTCCATCTAGACCAGCATCCTGTCTTCTGACAGTGGCCAGTGCCAGATCCTTCAAAGGGACTGAACAGACAGGGCAATGTAGAGTGATCCGTCTCCTGTTGTCCAGTTCCAGCTTCTGGCAGTTGGAGGGACACACAGAGCATGGGGTTGCCTCCCTGACCATCTTGGCTAATAGGCATGGATGGATCTGTCTTCCATGAACTTATCTAACTCTTTTTTGAACCCAGTTTTACGTCACAACATCCAATAGGTTGACCGCATTGTGTGAAGGAGTTAGTTACGTTTATTTTAAACCTGCTGCCTATTAATTTAATTGGGTGACCTCTAGTTTTTATGTCATATGAAGGGGGAAAATAACACTTCCCTATTCACTCTCTCCACACATTCATGGATTTATGGACTTCTATTATATTCCATTAGGTGTCTCTTTTATAAGCTTAAAAAGACAGACTGTTCATGCCTTCTCAGATGGAAATTGTTCCATATCCTTAATCTTTTTTTGCTTTTCTCTGTACCCTTTCCAGTTTTAATACACCTTTTTTGAGATAGGATGACCAGAACTGCACGCAGTATTCAAGGTGTGAGCATAGCATGGATTTATATAGTGGCATTATATTTTCTGTCATACTATCTATCCCTTTTTCCTAATGGTTCCTAACAGTGTTAGCTTTTTGATTGCCGCTGTGTCACAGACCCAAGGACTCCCTCCCTCAGGAGGTCCCATGGGGAGGCAAATTAGCATTGTATGTTGCTAACGTGGTTGCAAACATCTCAAGGCATCTTGGGGGAGGGTCAAAGGTGTGAGTATGGAGTGAAAGATTCCTTTGCAGGTTGCAAGAGGCCAAAGGGGGAAGGAGGAAGAGAGCAGAGAATGGGTTAACTTGACACTTCAGTGAGCTCCGTCTGAAGATAAAACGCTGGCCCGGTCCAAGGCCATGGGCTCGACAAAAAAGCTTACAGCTGTATTCACATCTTACCCAGCCCTGGCCAGTCGTAAAAAAAGGAGAGCTGAGCTGAGCAGGGCTGCAGAGATTGCAAAACGAGTGACGGCCAACCGGGGGGGGGGGGGGGGGGGGGGGGGAGAGGGGGAAGAAGAAGAAAAGTCTCTGAAGCCGGTGTGTTTTGGGAAAGCTGAGGAGGCCACAGCGAGCCGGTTTGGACTGGTAAAAAGAGCACCAGGAACAGAGGGCCCTGAACAAAAACGCCCCCAAAGAACCCGGGACTTAAAAACCCTCCCGAGAGCCAAAGCGAGCCCGAGATCACAGCAGACCCTGGACAACCCGTGCACGGGACAAGAACTCCCATGGACCCCTCCCCCTCTTCTTCTTACGTTACACCCAGGCTTGGCCATCCTTGGGTCATGCGTGTGTGAGTATGAACGTGGGTTAGGGCTGGGGTACTAACGGTTTTTTGCTTCCTTTGAGTGATGCGGGAGCAGTCCCAACACTCACTGCTGTTGTTTTATTAATAAAGCTTTAAAACATAGACACTTGGTGTGCTCCGTCATCTCCTCTCCTAAAAATGCTGTGGCCTCAGCCTGATCACCTGACACCACAGGCAGACTGGTAACATAAATCTGTCACAGCTGCACATTGAACATGTTTCCAAAGAACTATCCACAATGACTCCAAGATCTCTTTCTTGAGTGGTAACAGCTAATTAGACCCCATCATTTTGTATATGTAGTTGGGATTATTTTTTCCATTGTGCATTACTTTGCACTTATCAACATTGAATTTCATCTGCCATTTTGTTGCCCCCAGTTTAGTAACTCTTTGTAACTCTTCAGCTTTTGGTCAGCTTTGGACTTACCTATCTTGTATCATCTGCAAATTTTACCACATCACTGTTCACCTCCTTTTCAAGATCATTTATGATTATGTTGAACAGCACAGGTTCCAGTACAGATCCTTGGGGACCCCACTATTTACCACTTTCCAGTGTGAAAACTGAATATTTATTCCTACCCTTTGTGTCTAATCTTTTAATTAATCAATTACTGATCCAGGAGAGGACCTTCCCTCTTATCCCATGACTCCTCAGTTTGAATAAGAGCCTTTGGTGAGGTACTGTGTCAAAGGCTTTCTGAAAGGCCAACTAACTATATCATGGGTCATCCTTGTCCACATGCTTGCTGATATCCTCAAAGAATTTTAATAGATTGGTGAGGCATGATTTCCCTTTACAAAAGCTGTGTTGACCCTTCCCCAACATATTGTGTTTATCTATGTGTCTGATAATTTTGTTCTTTATTATAGTTTCAACCAATTTGCATGGCACTGAAGTTAGGCTTACTAGCCTGTAATTGCCAGGATCACCCCTGGAGGCCTTTGGGAAATAAAAAAAAATCAGAATTACATTCAGCTACTCTCCAGCCATCTAGTACAGAGGCTGATTTAAGCAATTGGTTACGTACTACAGTCAGTAGTTCTGAAATTTCGTATTTGAGTTCCTTCAGAATCCTTGGGACAATACCTTCTAGTCCTGGTGACTTATTACTATTTAATTTATCCATTTATTCCATAACGTCCTCTATTGACACTTCAATCTGGGACAGTTCTTCAGATTTGTCATGTAAAAAGAATGTCTCAGGTGTGAGGTGAGGCACCCCTCCCTGCCCCAATCCTCTGCAGTGAAGACTGATGCAAAGAATTCATTTAGCTGTTCACAGCAGAAGCCTTCTCTTCCTTTATTGCTTCTTTAGCATCCAGTGCCCTCTTACAACTTCTAACTCCTTGACTTATGTGGAGGATTTAGAAGGCAGAGGGTTATCCATAAACATTAAAAGAGAAAATCACTGTTTTGTTTCTCTTAAGGGCAATTCTCAACCCTAACTACACCGTAAAAGGAGGAACCAAATTCCCCCCACTTTCCCCCCCTCCAATTTCCACTTTCAGAGCTATTTTAGTTCATTTTGAATTCACTACTTAATCCCTGCCTTCAGTCAGAAGGTGGAGAGGGAGGGCACTCTGTTGATGACACAGGAAAGAAACAGAGAAGATAAGAGGACAGTCATAAGAACATTAGAACGGCCATATTGGATCAGGCCGAAGATCCATCTAGCCCAGTATCTTGTCTTCCGACAGTGGCCAATGCCAGGTGCCCCAGAGGGAATGAACAGAACAGGTAATCAAGAGGCTAGGGACACCATCCCTGCCCATTCTGGCTAATAGCCATTGATGGACCTATCCTTCATGAATTTATCTAGTTCTGTTTTTGAACCCGGTTATAGTCTTGGCCTTTACAACATCCTCTGGCAAGGAGTTCCACAGGTTGACTGTGCATCGTGTGAAAAAATACTTTGTTTTAAACCTGCTGCCTGTTAATTTCATTTGGTAGCCCCTACTTCTTGTGTTATGAGAAGGAGTAAATAACACTTCCTTATTTACTTTCTCCACACCGGTCATGATTTTATAGACCTCTATCATATCCACCCTTACTCGCCTCTTTTCCAAGCTGAAAAGTCCCAGTCTTATTAATCTCTCCTCATATGGCAGCTGTTCCACACCCTTAATCATTTTTGTTGCCCTCTTCTGAACCTTTTCCAATTCCAATATCTTTTTTGAAATGTGGGCGTACCATGGATTTATATAGAGGCAATATGATATTTTCTCTCTCTTTGCTGTTATGCACATCTAAATCTAGTCACCTCTACCTCCTCTCTCAGGAATTCAAGAGAATTCCTTCCAAACACAGTACAGAGGATCTGTGAGCCCCTGCTCTGCCTCACTGAGAGCCTTCACTTGGTAAATCCAACGGGGCTTAGTCCTTTCCCTTCTCCTGTTCAATGTTTATGTCTAACCATTAAGCGAGAGTAGATGCTACTCAAAGGTCAGCTATATATTGGTGACAAACAGCAATATAATCACTCTCCTCTGCAGCAGCCTATGCTTTTCCTATCTACCTGGAAAAAATAAGCACTTCCATGAATTACAGCTAGCTGAACTATAATGAAAGAAATAAGCAGATGATACTGGTGGACAGGGAGAAGCACTCTGAAGATCTCCCAGGACAAAAGACAGCTCCACCAGCTAAAGGAATCTATCCATCAATCCCACAGGTGAGAGATCTTGGATTCTATGCCTAGACTCCTAGGTTGTAGCAGTGCCCAGAAATACCTTTATCATTTCAAATGGCAAGATAACTGAGCCTGCTTCTCTCGGACAATGATTCTGCCACAATAATCTACATCTATTTCTTTGAAAATGAACAACTATAATGCTCTCTATCTGGGGTTGACAACAGAATCCACACTGCAAGGGTACTTTAAGAATGGAGTTACAATTTAAACTCTGATTCTCCTGCCTGTTTAACAGTAGTGAATTAAATGTCATTTAAAAATGTTTGCAGACATGAACTTCCTTTACATTTTACAAGGCATAAATGTTGAGACAGCATTAAAAGGTAACATCTTACACTAAATTTATACAAGGTGGCTAGCTAAACTTTAGTGATCCTTGAGAAATATGTAAACTATAATTCTCTCGAGGGAGTGTAATACTAACAGCATAAGCTTAGCCAACAACAATAAAATGCTACTAAAACTTCAAAGTGAATAGAACTAGTACATTTTATAGTTATTAGCCAAGTTGGCTAATGAACTGAGGATCGGGAAATGAAGTTACATGATTACACCAGATAGACTTTTCCCACTTGTCAAATAAATTTCCAGAGATCTAATATTATAAAACAGAGGAGAAACAGGTATTTGAGATATTGTTACCAAGAGCCAATAGAACGAAATGAACTGTAGTACTGGCAATGTAAGAACTTGCCAATATGGAGAGATAAAAAGATATACATAAAAAACAGACTTTCTTATAGGTAAAACTTTGTTTAAAATTGTGTACTTAATGTAAAATATAAAACATTAAAAGCATTAACTGAAGGCTAATAAAATTGTGGTTTAATGTTATGACAATCAATAGCTGGGATTTGTATATTCATGTTTTCCCATCACTTGCTTTTCTGCCTGTGTAATCTTTGGATAATATGCTAAGACTATAAGAAGAGGAGAAAAAAACTGAATACTGTAACTTGGTAGAAGACAGGGCCTAAAGGAAAACATATCTTCTGACCTTCAACTGAGTCCAAGTTCCAGAAAGTCACTCAGAAAAATCAAGTCATTGGGATTTAAGAAAACTACATTTGAAAGGCTGCTCTCTCTTCTTTTATATAAAATGTAGACAGAAAACATGAAAAACATGCTTTGAAGACAGCAGGATTCTCTAATATTACTAAATGATATATTCAGAGTTACATGAGTTATACACAGAGTTATATTCAGTGTCAGGAATCAGGGCCTGCAGCTGAACTGCGGACCAGGTATTAGACCTGCAGCTGATCACACTGATTGACCAGACCCCCCGATTGGCTGAAAGGCACCACCTACTCCTGGGGGAATTCTGTGCCACTGTGCTTGAGCAGAATTTATGTCCCCCGCAGATTTCTTTGCTTTCCCACAGAAAAATGACTTTCTGATGGGGAAGCAAAGGGAAGCCACAAGAGCGGTCATGCAAACCTCCCCAGTAGTATGTTTCGGGTGCCCAGGACAACCGACACAGAGGTAAATCACTGTGGGACAGGGGATGGGACTGGGGAGGACCCTGCTGGTGGCTCCTACCCTGCGCCAGGCTCAGCTCCTAGTTCTGGCTGGGCTGAGGAGGACAGGACTTCCTCTTCCCCTGAATGGCATCTGGGGCCATGTCAGACCCACTCCCAGATTCCTCCCATGGCCATAAGAAGCTCTGAAAACTACCCCCCTCCCCAGCCCTTCCTGCACCCATCACTCCTCAGCTGCAGGGGGAGGGATCACCGTTCAGGGAGCTGCTCCCACATCCGCCCAACTCCCATGCATCCAGACTCCCTTATACCCAGACTCTCCCGCCAAGCCTCACCCCCCCACACAAACACAAAGAACCCCCACAATGAGCCCCACTCCCCATGCACCTGGACCACCCCAACGAGCCACCTGCAGCTGGATCCCCACCCTACTGAGCCCCAACTAGCAGCACCTGGATCCCCATCCCACTGAGCTCCACTCCCCCCACCCCCAGATCCCCCCCCACTGAGCACCCCACCCCCAGATCCCCCTTCCGAGCTCTATCCCTCCACACCCAGACACCCCCCCCGCTGAGCCCCAACCACCTTCACTTGGACCCCTGCACAGTCCCATTACCATTGCACCCAGAACCCTCCAACAAGCCCCTGTGCATCCAGATCCCTCCCGCATCCGGATCCCCCACTGAGCCACCCACCCCCAGATTGCACCACACAGAACCCTCTCAACCCAAACCTGGATCACCCCACACTAAGCCCCTCTACACTTGGATCCTGCCTTGCTGAGCCTGCCTGCCCAGACCTGGTGCACCTGGCATGGAGAGGCAGGGCCCTGAGGTGTTTCTGGGGCAGGCCCGGTCCTTTTGCTGTGTCAGAGTTGGGTGCAGCAACACCGCTTAGTCCGTGTCCCGAGGAGGGGTGGGGGGAGCTGCACAGTGATCTCCCACCTTTGTGAAGCCAGTGGCCTGTGCTCCCCAGTGCCATACTGGAGCCTCTACATTTGACGACAAATAAAATTAGCCGAGTTTTAAAATACTGTGTGGAGAATTTTAATTTTTTTGGCGCAGAATGCCATCAGGAATAATCACCAGGCCTGCTCTTAAGCCCAGCATCAGCACCAGGCGAAAGGCTGCTCAACATTTATGCCTGCATCTGCAATTGCTCCTGTGTCTGCCTTGCTACCAGTCCTGCTTGGTTTCTAACTCTGGCTCCGACAACTAGACCTGACTGTCCCAGGCCTGAAACAGAGCAGTGCAAATAAATATGTAAGTCTTTACAGTTAGAAAAGCGATCAAGTATGTTTTCTTGATGTCTTTTGTCCTGCTTAAATAATTTTGTTGAAGGATTTTCCATTTACAAACTTTATTATGAAGTTTACTCCATTCAAGTTTTAAGGTTGTGAAGATGTATCTTTTGATAAGCCCAGTGTTAAAATCACCGTTAAACCTAAATGAATCCTTGCTATGTAAGATTAATGCCTTGTAAGTAAAAGAAGCATAAGGAGATCTACAAATTAACACTTGGACTTCAGACTCATCCTACATTAACAATAATCAGAAGAACACAAGAACCTGTATTCAAACAAAGGTTCTTGAAAACAGCTATATCAAAAATAGGTTGACACAGAGTTATTAGGCATATATTTAAATCCCAGTGGGAAGAAATAGTTGTTAGGTCCTAATTTTTTTTTTAGTTCTTTTATAATGGATAATTGAAACTGAGAGCACGAGTTCCTAACCGTATCCATATGGTTCTACTTGTAATTTGAAATGGAACAGGTCAGATAAGCAGAAAGTTATTTTAGAGGGGGATATTCCTTGACTGCAACATATCCTAGAAGCAAATAATTCAAATCTATGTTTGTTAAAATATATAAAGCATTTATTTAAATTTATATGGTTGTTGAATTCCACCTTAATTCCTCCATTTGACTCAAATGGATATCACTTTGTTCTCTAAAGACATTTATTACATGTCTGCTGCCTTGTTTCTAACCTATAGGTGTTTGCATTTCCATAGCGACAGAAGTAGCCCGTGAAGCGATATGGTTCAGTGCTACAGTCCAGACGCAAGCCAAATGTTCACGGCCTTGAAAAGGAGTTTGGATTGGGTACACAAATTATATATCATTTTAAGATTCAAGGTGCTATGTAAATAAGTGTAAGAGTATCTTTACTGGCTGAAATAATTTTCATTAAAATCTACAGATGTCAAACTTTAACTGGGTTGACAACTGGAAGACCCAACTGGAATAAGCAGTTTACTCTCTGTGGAAAATGTCACTTCTTGATAGAACATAGAAATAAGAGAACCCAAGAGGTCTTGGAATTAATGTTATAGTCAATGGTCTTTACCAAGATTAAGTTAACAGGATTATTATCAATCTATTCAGCAGAAGGAAAATAAGAAGCATGGAAGAAAATACGTTAAAGATTCCTTCCAACCTAGAAGTATCTCCTTCTGCTCTAGTTTTTTTTTAAATGAAACAGGTAAATTTTACAG
Organism: Terrapene triunguis; assembly: GCF_002925995.2. Classification (NCBI taxonomy): domain Eukaryota; kingdom Metazoa; phylum Chordata; order Testudines; family Emydidae; genus Terrapene; species Terrapene triunguis. The sequence goes on along the minus strand of NW_020665057.1, from coordinate 3,643,978 downwards.
CCAAATTACAGCCTGGTGTAACTCCAGTGTCTTGGGAGGGAAAAATTTCATTTGGAATTTGTGTCTGTAGAAAAAACTCTGGGGCAACTTTATTACTAAATGGAGTATTTTGAACTAGAAGATGCCAAATGAGAGAAAGGAAATCGGATGACTAATCTGAGCAGAGAAAAAAAACTATACTTTAAGTGTGTCCAGTGAAGTCATCTGATTAACTGAAGAACTTTAGTTAATCTTAAACGTCTGGTATTCTATCAAATCATTTATATATAAGAGATCTAGAATTGGCTGAAACACTTTTTTTCATTACATGAAGAATGATTGACAGTGCCTGGATAAGACATGTTTGTCTTGTAGGTATAATAAAATGCTATACGGATATCCAGAAGCTGCTTAATTTCTATTTTGATACCGTTAGAAAACTGATTTAGAGTCAGATGCTAATTCAGTTCTATAAAGACGAGTTTATCTTAAAAAAATTAGAAAAACTTAACCTAAGATTATTCATATCAAAAATCAAAGATAACTCTGCTTAGACACTAATTGAAGAGGGCTAGTAAAGACTTTCACCACTTCCTTACCTGCATTTCTTTCAGTATCAGAGGCTTAACTCCAGGGGAAGCAGGTTTAAGCATTGCCAAAATATAGATGATATAGAATGCGAATGCAGGGTCCAAATGAGAGCAATTTCCAATTTTTGAAAAACTACGGAAGGCAAATAATAAAAAGATCTGGAGGTCTTTACTCCTTTATTTCCTATACGCAGATTTTCTTGACTACTTCTTTTTTAAATAGTTGCCTATATTCTTTAGCAAAAAGTACTATCTCCTGCATGCTTTGGCAGTCCCATATGTCATAAGCAAAGAGAAGGGCTTATTTTATTTACTGGTTTATAAAAGAGAAGAAAATTAGGAAGGGGCCCAAACAAGACAAAATTAAAATAGACATCCCGTAAGAAAATAATACTTTGAATTTACACAGGAGGCACGATCAGAAAATTTCAATATGCCTACTAACATCCTTAAACCAGAACTGACATATAACTCAATGGTTCTGACTTTAAAAAAGGAGAAGAAAAAAAAAAAAGGGTAAAAAGGAAAACACATAATCAAGAAGATGACTCTGTTGTTATAATTCCTTGCTTTAAAAATGTTTTTAAAATGCTTTTCTCCCTTTTTAAAGTGTTGCCAGTTACAAATGTCTTTTGCCATAGGGAAGAGCTAATGCTAAGGTTCTAAAATTGAGAAATAATAAACTGTTTTTGGAACCTATCCACAATCCTGAGATGCATTCAATTAAACTGTTTTTGGGAGAGAGATCATTTCATCAAGAAACAGGCTTTAGAAGCCAACTGGTTTCTCAAAACTTAAAAAAAAAAAAAAAAAAAGAACAAAACTTGAATTTCCAATACTGTACATTTTTTCAAATTTTCCGAGGACTGCTTAGTTCATATAATCACATATAAACTACAAAAGTAGCATTACTTATTCCACATGACTGTAGGATCATTTCCCATACATAAATATGTTTCTCTTTGTATATTTGCACTGAAGTCTATTCCAATGACTTTACTTTTATTTTCAGCTGGGTATGGGAAGTACCAAACAAATCCCATCAATTAATAGACAATGTCCCCACCTCCTCTTCCTACAGAACTGTCTCTCCAACCTTTCTACTTATTTCAATACAAATCATAACCATTTGTGTTTGTCAGCCTGAAGCTTTGCTAAGAGCAAGATTTTTAGATTAATATTTGTTCTCAGAAATCCTTCATTATTAGTGCTGCCCCTCTCTCACACATACACTTCTCCACAATAAAAGAATCAGGTTGGCACAGTGACTTAGCACACAGATACCATCAGTTAGTGCTTCAACCATATACTTTCAGTGCTCTCATTCGAGTTAGTCACAGAAATTAAGTGTCTACATCTATTTTGTTCTAGCCATGGTGAGATTCAAAGTTGTCATGGGGCAGCTAATCCTGTTCACAATCAATAGCCATGTACAAACACTGAATAGACAGCAACCACAAGAGGGGTGGTGATTGCTACAAAATATATTGCTCCTAGTGCATGCCACTTTCATGGACAGGCAACTCAACAGGCCTAGGATCAGACTAAGAACTATTAGCAGAGAAAAATACAGGCCATACAATGAATTATCATTTTTAGTTTTCCATTTAAAACACTTCATGGATATTCACTGAGTGCATTAAAAGTTGTTATTACAGCACTGTTTCATTACAGACATGGGACTAATTACATTCTGCAGGTAACTCATTGAGAAGAGCATGAGGAAGACAAAATTCCTTCAACACAAATACTAATATAATCACTAATTTAAAATACAGAGAAACCTATAAAACTACTTATATATGGATAATCACTTTTTCTGTCTTTAATTTGTTGTAACAAATAGCTCTCAAACAGTTTCAGATGTCAATATTTTTTCCCCATGAGGGCTTTTTCAACTCTTCATTTTGGCCAAGTTGCACAGTGATGTACTGTTTTACTCTAAGTATTTTAAATTGCTGCATTATCACCAACAATATCATTTTGCTTCTAAAAAGAATATAATGTTCAAATAAGAGGAAGGAAGGGAACAGCTTTTATTAGGATGGTCGTTCTTCCTATACTCAAGGCTTCTTAGCAGACAAATTTACAGAAGACCATATATATTATAATAAAACATGCCAGCTATTTTCCAGACTCTGCTGTTCTTTACTCTGGAACATGCATGATCTGACAAGCTACTTACTGAACCAAATGTAAGACGCGCACATCACCCTGTACTATGGAAAAGGAGGAAAAAAGAAATGACAAAAATAGAAGAAAGGATGGGGGAAAGAAAATACTTGTTTTTGACAAAACTACTACTTTCTAAATCATCAGTCCAGTACAAGTAGCTGAATAGGTGGCTAGCACTTGTCCCAACTTCTGTTATGTCAGGGAATGATGATTCATCTTTTGAAATACTTTAAATACGTCTTCTTTAAGGTATTTTCCTCCTAATTAACAGTTGATGAGATGATTAGTTAGGATCTGATCCTGCAGCCAGTGAGAACTGAACAGCTTCAGGCAGCGCTAACCGATGACTAGACTAGCACTATTATTCATGACCACATTTAGATTTTAAGCCAGAAAGACAATGTGTAATATTGAGATACTGAAATTTTTATTTGAAATAAATCATTACATAGTCTCATTGTGACACCCAGTCTCTGAGTGAGAGTAAGAGTGGCATTGTTAAAGTGAGAGCACAATATTCACAAGCTATCAACTTCTGTGTAGTCAATTATCGGGGATAGCCGTGTTAGTCTGTACCCACAAAAACAATGAGGAGTCCGGTGGCACCTTAAAGACTAACAGATTTATTTGGGCATAAGTTTTTGTGGGTAAAAAACCCACTTCTTCAAATAAATCTGTTAGTCTTTAAGGTGCCATCGGACTCCTCGCTGTTTTTATGTAATCAATGTTCAAACAGCAATAACAAAAAGGGTTAAGGAATGAATTATTAAAAACAACTATACTTGTACACTTCTGCCACAGGTTAAACTCACATCTTTTGCAATATGAGAGTCACCGTAATTGATTTATAAATTTCCAAATTGTTAATACAACCCAAGAAAGTGTCAGGCCTGAAGAATGACTTCTCCTCCTGATTATCAGGCTTTACCCCAGCTGCAGAACTTTGCTTTCCTAGTCCTAAGAGCCTTACCCTCCCTATTTCTTAAAGCTGGAAACATTAAAAAACCAACCAACCAACCTCCTCACAAGAAACATCACACAAATAAAGGTGCTTTTCTAGGAACTGTTCAGAATTCACACTAAAGAATGAAGAGTTGACTCCAAAAACTAAGACAGGTTGAAAGTGGCTATAAGGCATTCTAATGTCATTTTAAGAGAAGGTCTTCAACATCTAACTTTATGTTTTTACTAATTATTAGTAGCTTTCACCCATTCTATCCCCCCCCCCCTTTTCTGCTTATTCTAGAAACCTGATTATCAATGGATCATTTTATCTCTCATAGACCACAATGGGAACAGCTCTTCTAAGCATCAGGACACCAGCCCCAGAATGATCCTGCTAGATTATCCTTGTCCCTTCCTTTATCTATAAAGTAGGTTTCAGGCTTTAAGTTGCATGACATAACTTAAAAAAAGGTAACAAACAAATGCTTTTGTAACACTAAACGCATACAGTAATATTTAGCTAACTGAAGAAACATATGACAAGTCATCCTTGTTTATATAGTCTGTCTGCCACTTCTGGAAAAGTTTTATTTTAGAATATAATTTACTTTGACAGAAGGCTATTCTCCTTCCCAGACACGTACTCCTCTGTTTCTCTTAACTGACCCTTTTTCTCACAGAAGTAAATTCCCTTCATCTGGAAAGGTGAAATATGTAGTGTCCCGACATTAAATGATTGAACGTCACCCCCCAACAGCCACTATATTCTCTCCCATTAGGGAAAATATGTCAAACATTTTAAATAACAAAAAAGCAAAAAACAGAATCTGGGCTCAATGCTCACATGATAAGTATTAGCTTGATACCAACCTAAGATGAGTTTGAAAACAGACTCTAAAATTATGACTGGTTGTCAGGAACCATCAACAACTTATGTTTTTCTTAGTTTGATTTTTTCCCCCTAAAACTTTTGACTCGGCAATATTGATTACCCATATAATTCAATAAAATATCATATGCCAGCAGGTAGAAATAAATTTCTCTGAAAGGAGAGCTTTCCCAACAAGTTCTAAAGAGGAGACCTACAACTACAGGGCAAGCCAAGCCAAACCATTAGCTAACAACATCAGAGAAATCACAGAATGAGTTTATATGCAGTACAGTATAGATATATGAATAGATTTTAAAGTCTTATCATGGGCTTAACATGAATGAAAAGTTTCCTTTGAAACCTCTATACAGCAGACATTAAAAACTGAACATCTACCACCTGCAGTAGACAAAATTACTACAAATATTGTGGTATTTCCCATTTTAAGTGTAGGGATTATATGCAAATACTTTAGTGTAGTAATCATTCATAGTTTAATTCCACCTATCATCTGAATAATACTTTAGTCGGTGTACTACGTGGCTTAGATGAAAAGCAGAATATGGCAACCTTCCACACTTCTAGGAGGTTGGTCCAAATACAAGCCAGATTAGTAACGTGTGACCAAAAGCTTCCACTGCCTCACTGCTGTTTGTTGATCTCAGTCCAATTCCCAGTGCACATTTGTCCACCTCACAAAAACCAAGACCATAATTTGCACCCTTTTTAGTCACCCCAGCAGATGTGCCAAGGACTACATAGGGCACTGAGACCTGCGGAAAGCCTAAATTACAACATTAAATTGATCTAAATTATATCGACACACAGCCACCACAGTAATTGAATTGGTTTTACATGTCCACACTAGGCTCCTTGTGTCAGCAGTGCACTTCGTCACCAAGAGCGCTTGCACTGATTTAACTGCCCATGTGGGGCATTATGGGAGTTTCTGAAAGACAGTTACAGTCAGTGTAAGCAACACAGCATCTACACTGACACTGCATCCAGCTAACTACATCGACTTAAACACTACACCTCTCGTGGAGATGGAGTTATTAAGTCAGGGTAGTGGGCGAGTTATACTGGTGGGAGCAATATTTTAGTGTAGACCAGTGGTCTCCAACCTTTTTATGCCCAAGATCACTTTTTGAAGTTAAGGGCAACCCAGGATCTACCCTGCACCCTCCCCGAGGCCCCACCCCACTCACTCCATCCCCCCCATCCCCAGGGGCTCTGGGCTGGGGCAGGGGTTTGGGGTACAGGAGGGGGTTCAGGGTGCAGGAGGGGTTATGGGGTGCTAGCTCTCGGAGGGGTCAGGGCTGGGGGTTGGGATGTGGGCTCCCAGCGGGCAGCACTTACTGTGGGCGGCTCCTGGTTGGCAGCACAGCAAGGTTAAGGCAGGCTTCCTGCCTGCCCCGGCCCTACGCTGCTCCCAGAAGGGGCCAACGCGCTCCTGTGGCCACTGGGAAGGGGGGCAGGGGCACTGCCCCCTCAGATCCCATTGGCTACAGTTCCCTGTTCCTGGCCAATGGGAGCTGCGGGGGCTGTGCTTGTAGGCAGGAGCAGCGCGACGAGACCCCTCCCCCTCCACTCTCCCGGGGCCGCGCTGGACGCTTCCTGGAGTGGTGTGGAGCCGAAGCAAGCAGAGAGCCTGCCTTAGGGGAAGCCCTGCTGCTCCGCCAGAGATCATGATCGACCGGTTGGTGACCACTGGTGTAGACACTTACAAAGTTAGGTCGATGAAAGCTGCCTTACATTGACCTAACTCTGTAATGCAGACAAGGCCCTGACACTAAAGTTCTCCCCAGGTCAAGACTGAAACAAATGCAGAAATGTTTGCTACTGCATGGGACAGAAAATTTAAATCTTCTGGGCTGTCAGTCCAGCATGTTTCATCACCAAGAACACAAGAAATTAAATAATACTGTTAATACTTACATAGTACAAATACTTCATGTGAAATGTCTCTTAACTTGTGGCTCCTGCTGCCTGCACACTAAGCTAAAAGTATTATTCTTCTAAATGGTAATATCAGAATGTTATGATAATCATGTCCCGCATGCCCGATAGGAGGCATATACGTGCTCTAATGGAATAAACATAACACCCTTAGTGTTAAAGCTTTTTTCTTTATTTCTTGGTTCTTTAAAGCTGGTTTCCATACACAAAATAAGTCTTTGGGAAGAAAAGGCTGCCATGTAAAATTGAGGGTCAAGGGTTTTTAAAAAATACAGGTGCCTAAAAGCAGGCTGATTTTTCCAAAGTGGTGAGCATCCAATAGCTCTCACTGAAGTATGAAATATGAATTTCAGAATATTCCAAAGTGCCTAAACAACATAGGAGCCTAAATCCCATTTTTAGAAGTGATTTATGCCTTTGAAAAATTCCCCCTAAATCTCATTGAAAGTCAATAGAACTTAGGAGGCTACATTACTTTTGAAAATCTTGGTTACTATTTATTTCTCATATTCATTTCTAACTGTATGTGTTCCTGATTTTAAGAGGTCCTACACCTCTTAATTATATACACACATATTTTAACATTGAGAAATCTAGCCCTCAAAAGCAAGGGGATCCACTGCAGCCAGTTGCGCCTGCAAGGTCACTGTGCTCCAGTATGATTCACTCCAACAGGAGAGCAGAAAGTGTTTGCACTGCTATCATCTGTTTGGGGGTCCTACTGTGGAAAGGCAACTTTAAGCTATGGCTAGGGCTTTTGTAGGAGACCCACTGCCCAGGAACTGTGCTGAACCAGTGTACTTCTGGCCAGGCTTGTCATAGCCTCTCCTCTGTTGCCTACTTTGGGGATGTGGTGGCTGCCTCTAGATGCCCAGTATAGAAATAGCATCTCAGGGCTGAATATAGTCCAGGAAATGTAACTTTCATGTCTCATTACATCTCAAGAAAACTCCACTGAGTTTTTTCCATGGGCAAGAGATGGGGGAAAAACAACTATGAAAAAGTTGGGATCAAACTTGTATAACCAAATCAAAAGTTGGAGACCCTAGTCAATTCTCTCGTTAATGACAGAATGAAAACAAAGAGTAAGTGAATTTTATATACAAACCATCGTTTCTTCTTGTGAGAAGCCATTGGTCACACTCCTACAGAATAAGTATAGATGAGAACTAGAGATAGTTTTATTTACTGAAGTTGTTTCTGAATTTAATGAAGTTGTTTCTGTATTTTCATGTATACAGAAAGGGTTTTTCTGTTGTATTATGTACATAGTGCGATTTCTGTTTTAAAATACACTGTTTCTTGACTATACATAGTCCATATTTTTATAGTAGACTGTAAAATAAACATATTTGTTTTTCATAACCTTATTCTACAGAAATTAAACAGGGAGAAATTTAATGTGATCATCCGCAAATCTACAACTACAAAATTAAAGTGATCAAAGAGAATTGACTTAGCTATGAGACCTTACACAAACAAGAGTTTGATTACAGAACAATTAATGTTAAAATACCTTCTCTAAACCCTCTAAAACTGTATTAGTTTCCTTTTAGGTCTGCAGGAGCTCTCAGTGATAACTATTTTATATTTAAAACATTTAAAAATTCTTTCCAGCAGGTAAGCAACATTTCAAAGACAACCCCCACTTCCCTATAAAGAGCTGAATTAGAGATGCAGAAAGGAAGTGTCAGCTCAGCATTAAATATAGCTTCAGTAACACAATGATGTCTTTACACTTAATTCAAAAAGTGTATGTTTCAACTAGATCGTACAATACGCCTAGCAAGTTGAAATCTCATCACAAGAGTCATCCTGTGTACTATAATTTTTGGTACCAGCTGCTGGCATTTTTTACTCTTAAATATTAAACACAAATACCGATTTCCGAATTTCTTGACTTTTTAAATTCCCCAAATTAACATCTGTCAATAAGAAAAATACATTAAGCTGATAATTCAAGGTAAAAAGCAAAAGTAGTTCTTAACCACTAAAAATAACCATGATCAGTTCATGAAAGCATGCAGCAAATAATACGCAGCTGTATAATAACACATCTCAAATGAACAAGTACAACATCAAGACTCAATGTCACTTCCATTATATACTAAAATAACTAATTTGGATGTTTTTCTACATAAAATCAGTTTATTAAGAACTGTGTGAAATTTAATTGAAAGCAAAAACATCTGTCCAAAAATAATGGCAATAAACATTTTAAAGAGCAGCAATGAGTCTCACTTATAAAAATATAATCAATTTTAAATATCTGACTTACAGTTTTATTGTCCCATTCGTAAAATAATTAAAAAATTAAACACTCGGCTTCCCCTTTTCACTAACTTGTCCAAGTAAAATTCAATTTCTCAAATGTAAAACCAGTTCAATATTTTAAAGCAAAACAGAGGGAAAAAAAGTGATCTTCTACGTTACCTAATGAAGAACAAATTTTTATTCAGTTTGGGAATGGAGAACCTACACTAGTTTCTAAGTCACACTGATTGCTAATGTGGGCTGCCAGCAACTGGTCCTTGTCAGTCATTTGTAGTCACACTTCACTTCAACAGCATACTACAGTGGTATCTGCAATCTCATATTTTTGGAAGGATACATCATCTTCAAAACCAGTCTTTTGCAAGAATGTCATCTGCAGGATTAATCCAAATTTTGTAATGTTTTTGCCTAAAAAGTGCATTATCTAAAAATGAATATGTCCACATATAAACTGACTACAGTGCTTCTTGGATCAATGATTGCTATGGTCCTCAGGCAAAAACAAACAAAAAGCAACCACAAAAAATTCCTCCCCTTAGAAAATCCATCCCGAAATATTTTGTATTTCAGAGATATTTTACATGTTCTCTTTTTCATTCAGAATTCCCTGTACACTGTTATAAAAGTTTTTCAGTTTTTTGGGATGGAAACTATTGGTTTCCAGCAGGAAGAGAAAAACTACAGAACTCAGAAGCTGTGACTGTACAAAAGCAACATATCTGTTTGTGAATGTGGTGGGTTAAGTATAGATATAAGGATGTTTGAAAACAAAATGCCTGTTTTCATATGGATTGGGTGTAAATAAAAAGCTATGTTGTGGCATGGACATTTCAGAACTATACTGGTTTGAATACAAGACGATTAATGATAGGAAGCTGTCCCTTTACTACACAAACACCACTCCCCTCTTTTCTATAGTGTGTTACTTAAACTTTCTTTCAGTGAAACTGATATATGCAAGGCAGAGATCAGATAAATAATAAAGAAAAATTTGAGTATGCCAGAAAGACTTTGTAGTTTTTATTTAGAGGGGAACTGTTAATACAACAGTTTTAATGAAAATTAACCCATATCGCTGCTTTCATTATCTGTTTTTATTTTGAAACTTTTCTCCTTAAAATGTTTGCAACACAAACATTTGACCTTTTGCTAGTACTGATGAGCCAAACAAGGAATGGATGAGAAACAAAAGCGATATTGACTGGCCTATTTAAACTGTCCAAACTGAGTGAAATACACAAATTCCATTATGAAAACAAAGAATATTTTTAAATGTCAGGTTTTATTAGTAATGTTAGAACATTTATCTTTAAAAACATGCTAGTTAAGCTTTGCAATGTCCTTCTAAATCGTTCTGTTCCAGTCTTAATTTTTTGGTTGATATGTTCAGAATGACTAGAAGTGACTGATCAGGAGCATGTCTTAAAGTGGCCCATCCAAACTACACCATTACCACTCCACTCTCACCTGCCGCATAAACCAGGATTCCACAGCCTGGCCACTCCAGCTGACCCAGAGCTGGATGAAGCTGCCAGCATCCCTAGCAGTAGAGGCTCAGCCCAGTTTTCTTGGTTCCTGTCCTTAGATGGGTTTCAGACCTGCAAAACTCCTAAATTTTGTAGAAGTAGGGCTGAAGAGTGGATCTCCACTCCTGTAAAACTTAGGAGGGCTGCAATAGACAAGTAACACACTTATAACCACGGGAAACACAGATTTTTGGTTAATCATGGTTCACCTGCACATGAAACATACCACTTAAGTGTAACCTATTAAATCAAACAGTAACCAAATAAAAATTGAAAGCCTTCAATAAAAATTGAATATCTAAAAGGAGGGAAGATGCAATTAAAGTTTTAATCATTAAGACAATGGCAAAAGGCAGGCAAATCTTCCCTCACAGGCAAACAGAGGAAGTAAAAAAAAAATATTCAAAACTGCAACAAAGATTACACATATAAAACAACCTTTTCAAGAGTCTGCTTTTAATTTTTGTAATACTCCTGCACACATTACACCATCAAAACATCTGTTAAATGTTTGTAATGTTAGTTGCAAAAAACTGTTATAATTTGATATCATTTCCCCCCATTAAATTAATATTACAGACATTCAATGGATGCCTTAATGAAAAGTCTTCATGTTGTAGGTCCAAGGAGAACTAAACCAAGAATTTCACTCCACTAACTTCTAAAGATCTGATCCTGCAAACACATACAGCCTGGCTGCAAAAGGGACTACGCAGTATATCCAATAGCAAATGTTTGCAGGATTGGGCCCTAAGGAATTTTATTATTTATTCTGTGGAAGGTGGGCCATCTTAGCTGAATTATCAGCACTTTGTCTGTTAACTACGGGACAGCTACATCTGCTGGAAAACATGAATACATAATCAGAGGAAACAGCAGCATAGTATAAAATAAATCAGCATCTTTTACATCCATTGCACATCAAAAGTTTCTTCTGTTTTGAGTGAGAGTGAGCGTGAGAGAAGGCATTTGGAGGCAAGTGCTTTGAACTAACCCTTTTAAACTGAGTTGATTTCAAATTGACAGGCTTCCTTTATGTGTTAGTTTGGGCAGAGCATATGTAAATGTATGTACAAAGGGAAACATTCTCCCTTGGCCACTGTAGATGGACAGGATGGATGAATGCCACTTGAACTAGTAATATCTGTCAAAAAGAAGGCAACTTTTTTGAGGACAGTCATTACCTCTTGCACTTTTCATCTGAGAACCCCAAAATGTTTGACAAAAGTAAGTTTAATATCACTGTCCCCTTGCATGAGGTCAGACAGCAGGCTAATAGAAGAGCAAGGGATAAACCAATTCGCCAGACTCCCAGTTCACTGCCATTCCCCTCTGTCTATGTTGATTCCCATACTGTTTAAATTCTAGCAGCTATAAGACCATTTCAGCCAGAAGTTTTCAAACCTTTTTACAGTAAGCTGAGCAGGGACATGAATTTATGGCCTTCAACTCAAGAGCAGCTGTTGTTAAAAGGAACTATGTTCAGCTATGTGCAAAGAAGTACATTCTTGCTGAACTAGCAATCCCTTGCTGTCCAAGCCAATTGAGATTGCTGGAATGATCCACTCACTTATCTTCTGAGTCTGAAATAAGATGCCACAACAAAGCTGTGCGCTAAACTGTAATGGAGAAACACTCTGGAATAGAAACTAAACCCAACAGCCAAGGCGTGCTTCTGAGAAGAGGGTCCTGAACTAAAAGACAAAGCTGTAAAAACATCAATTCATGCTCAATCAAGGTTATGTCAGGAAAGCTCCTGGAGAGAAGGAAATGGAAAGAAAAGCCTTCTGTAATCAGAAATTTATGCCAAGAAAACTGTACCAAATATCCTCTCAAAGTCTACAGGCTCAATAATTTTTTCAAGATCATCAGTATGTTTTATGCATTGTTGGCACCTTTCACAATTCCCCCCCCCCTCAAATTCTTCTCATCTAATTGGGATATATATGCAAAAACACACCAGAGAGTCACTTATGACATGGATCCAATTTTCTTTAACACAAAGACCAATAATTTCCAATTTGCTAGCTAGTTGAACAAGAAGAACTTTTGTTTGCAAATGTACTTTTCCCACTTGTTTTTATTTAAATGGAAACAAACAGGTTATTCTAGAAACATCAGTTTTGACTCCACAATTAAGGCTGCACGTAGACATCCAATATAAGTCCTATTTTCAACCTCCCTCTAAACTTTCGACTGCAGCAACTGATCAACTTGCAAACTGTTATACTATAAAATGGGGTAGAAGAAAAATATTTTTACAGATTGAGAGTTTATCATTAAAAAAAATTAAATGCTAGGTTATCAAGAATGACCTCTGTTTCAAACTTATTCTTGGACTCGTATGATTTATCAGCCCTCATGCTCTCAGCATAGAAAAAATTACCTAACTCCAAATTTCACAAACATTTTTATACAATGAACCATAGACGATTTTCTTTAGAAACTGTAAGTAACAAACATTATTAAATATGTCAGACTGAATAAAAATGTTTTGCACTGAAATATATCAACTATATCTACTTCAGGTCTCTGCCCCTCCCATCTGATTAATCTGTGTCTTGATACTGACCTGTTTTGGTGGTTATTTTATTTACGATTTTTAATATATTTAAAATATTAACACTGGAATTTTCGAAGTGTGTTATTTACCCAAGCCAGTGTCTTTCACACAGGAAAACAATCAAAACTTCAATCTACCTGGACATTCTATAACAGATTTAAAAGTAGCCATATTTGAACAAAAAAACTTCAGAAACAGGCTTCAATAGCACTTACAACAAATTTCTAATATCCATTTCAAAAGTGATCAGATAACATTTGCCCTCATCTGATTACAAAGTACAAAGCAGCAAACAAAAGACAAATATTTAAGATAGAGAAAATATTTGTCTTTACCTCCTATTTAAAGGAGGAAATTGGGGGGACAAACTCCCAAGTTAGTGCAAAACTCTTCTTCACTAAAAAAAAAAAAAAAACGGGCAAAGTGCATTAGTAAAACCATGACTCAGTGTATTAGACTGGGACACAATGAACGTCTCTCTGAGAGATGGAGAAAGAATGTTTTTCTGCACGCATATTTCTTCTAAAAGCCAATCCCCAATACAGATCCTTATCCTGTCCCTTTACCCCCAGACAAACAGTAGATGAGTAACTTCTTTTTTTTTTAAACTATGAGTACTTCCAATAATGTTACTGGAGAAAGCAACACACACATTCTGGTTTCCTCTGAAGAAACCAGCTGTCATCTTTATGGCACTTGAATTCTTAGCATGAATTAAGTCAGGAGATGTTACTTGTCCTCATTCAGAGACACTGCAAGAAGTGCCCAGACAATCTTTGGGAAGCACACAATCAGATTAATTCAGATTTACTCAATCTACTAATTAATGTTTTTTTCAGCTAATCACTGTGACTAGTTTGTTATATTCTATGTGGATAGGAAATCAAATATAGGGCTGTCTGGCCATCCTTGGCTTTTGCAGTCAAAAGGGTCGATCTCCCTCTTGGGGAGTTTGATCATGCGTTTGGAAGATGATATCCATGGTCATCTGGATCCCAGAAACCCACTATCTGTCATTCCGAACATAACCATTATTGGCTGCTTTTAGCAAATAGTGTGGCTGTACTGCCATTATCACTGTGCCTTGCTTAGAGAGGGGAAAGTCAATGATTACCACACACAGAAGCCTAACCTAATGCTATAGTTATGCCAATTTTGCCCAGCTTCAGCCCCTTTCCTCTCCTTTTCAGGAAGCAATGACTATTCACAGGTTCAGATGCCCTTTACACCAATGACATTCAAGATAATTTCCAGCCTGGTTTCTGGCCTTGCTCTGGAGTGGCGACTGGATGATGAAAGGTATACAACTCTTGTAAGACTTTATATATCTTGCCTCTTCAAACCTGCAAATTCAGTAGTGGCCCTGAAGGAATACTGGCAGATGGATAGGCCAGAACGACCTTTTCCATATCCCTGAGAAAACTGAAGTCCTGAACACCCATGTCCACCTAGAACATAAGAGGCTCCCTCTTATGTTATGTCCTTATTTTAAGGTTTCAGCCATGCTCTTTCAATTGAAAGCCCCATGGGCCAGACATGATACCAAAGTTTTGATGTCTCTCCTCCCACTCCCTCCATTACACAATTTGTACATGACACACCTTTATTGATTCTGTGACTACTTCATAACACAAGCTGTTATGTGATTGCTACCACATCTCAGGTCAGCAAGCAATTATGCTTTGCTGTCAGCCCTAGAGTATAGAACTTTCTTCCTTTTGTCACTGATCTTAATACATTTCTCCCCACTTTTAAAAAGCATCTTAAAATATGTTTCTACAAGTCTTTTTGGTGTGACCAATATGTGGAGTCAGTCACATATTACCATCCCTCCAAAAGTGTTCCTCTACTATATCCCTCTTTCTTATTTATTTGAATTGTAAAGTGATGGTTTTAATTAGGTTATTATATTTTAAAATGTTATGCTGCACAGTATTCAACGTGCCTCATTTGGGAGGATTCTTTATAAATAAAATTTGTATTATTGCCTTTTAGAAAGTTTTCCGTCCAAGTATTTAACATGAAAGGGAGAACAGGGATCCTCAACTACATGATTTGGAAAATATGATCTACCACCATGATGCTGGAAAAACAGAAAGTGAACTCATTCAGAAGCAACATCTTTGCTAATTTTATGGAAGTGAGAATGAATAAAAGAAATTACATGTATAGCCAATCCGGTGCTAATGACACAATCAGTTAGATAATTCTGCAGCTCTGACCAAATAGGTAACACCTGGATTGAATTGTATTTGTATAATCCTTTCATTGAGACAGCATCTATTTGGTAGAATGCTTTGCAGAAACTGAGTGACACATGAAAACAATTTAAACTGCTAGGTATGGAAAAGTTTACCATTGTAGAACAACATGCTGGCTGAAATTCAGTTTTTATGGAGGTGTAATGTATTAATAAATAACAGTGTTCACTAATAATGTGTTACGTGATAAGTCAGTTTGTTGCTGTTTTCCCTCCTCAATATTTCCCAGGTCAGCCTGTTTTGTTATTTAACACTTCTTTTTAGTCTTAGTGCAAACCGTGGCTTGTCAGGGAAGATATGTAAGCAAGTGTAAGCCACTATGGTAGGGCCCCGCAGCTTTTATCCCTCTTTCCTACATCTTTGGAATTGCAGAATTGAATGGGGCTAACAATTTAGAAGAGCTTGTTGTGTATACCTGAGATATCCAACTACTTCCAAAGACTGAAAATAACAGTCCATACATAGCCTCATTTAAGATGCTTAAGACAGGTTTTGAAAAACTGCTGTACAAGAAACTGACTAGCCATAGTGGGAGGCTAAACATATTTGCCAGATATATATGTGTGTGTGTGTGTGTATTTATTTTTTGTATACAATATAATGTTGGAAAGTGGTTCTATTAGTGAGACCTGTGGGCAATGCCCTGGTGAGAAGCTCAGCTCTGCCCCACTACTATTTACAGAGGGCAATAAGGGGAAGAATGTTAGGATCTATACATTGGGGGCTGTGTCGAGACTCTGCTTGGTGCTCCATCTTTTATATTGGCCTCTGGTTGGATAGTTTCTGATAAGTTTAAAATTCCCTTCTTCCCAGCCCCTCTTGCTGGAAGAGGGATATATTTAAATTTCTTCCCCATCCTTAAGAACTTCCTGGTTACTGCTGGGATGAGATGAGGCGGCTGTAGATTCATAGAATTTAAACCCAGAAGACACTATTAAATTGTCTTCTCGGACATACCATATATCACAGAACATACTATTTCACCCACTTACCCCAGCATTGAATCCAACAACTTATGTTTGGCTAAAGCATACCTTCTAGAAAAGCATCCAGTCTTGATTTGAAGACAGCAAGAGATGGAGAATCCACCACCTCCTTTAGTAGTTTGTTCAAGTGGTTAACCACCCTCCCTGTTAAAAATTTGTGCCTTATTTCTAAATTTAAATATATACAGCTTTAGTTTCCAGCCACTGGTTCTAGTTATGCTTTTCTCTGCTACCTTAAAGAACACTTTAGTACTTGGTATTTTCTCCCCAGGAAGGCATTTCCGCACTGTAATCAAGTCACCTCTCAAATGTTTTCATATACTAAACAGATTGAGCTCTTTAAATCTCTCACTGTGAGGAATTTTCTCCAGCCATTGAAGTATTTCAGCATCAGTCTAACCAATGCTGTACATCTACTCCTCCTCACTACTTCCATGTTTACGTGTCTAAGAATCATACTAGCTCTTTTCGCCACAGCAATGTATTGGGAGCTCACATTCAGTTTCTTGTCCACTGTGACTCCTACATCCTGTTCAAAGTTACTGCTTTCCAGGATACCAATCTTTCTCTTTCTGTCTTTGTCTCTGACGACTTCCAGTCCCCTGCTTTAAACATCCTTCCTCTCCGGACCAATTTAACGGTTAACCTCTTCCTTCCTCAGTTTTGCCTTGTAACCTCTCCCATTTCTCATTAACTGCTATCACACTTAACCTCCTGTTGCAATTATTCCTTTTAGTGACGACTAAAGCAAAATAAGAGCTTGCTACACTGCTGTAGTGCTTAGTGAAGATGTTACCTACACTGATGGGACAGCTTCTCCCATTGGCATATGTACTCCACCTCCCTAAGAAGCGGTAGCTAAGTCGACAAGAGAAGCTCTCCCATCGACATAGCACTGTCTACACCGGGAGCTCAGTCAATATAACTGTGTCACTCTGAGGTGTGGATTTTCCATAACCCTGAGCAACGTAGCTATACCAATGTAAGTCTATAGGATTTCAGTCCTCTGCTTTCTTTCCCGATGAAATATGGAAGCTACACTTCTCCTTTGCCATTTCCTTGCTTTTAATATACATTAAAAACTTTTTTTCTTGTTCTCTTTTACATCTTTTGCTTACAGTATCTCATTTTATGTCTTACTCCCATTTCATGCTTCCATCCAGTAATTACAAAATGAACAATTTTCACTAACATATCTTGCTGTTTTGGAGCTGGTAACCTTCCTCCTACTCTAAAGTTAGTTTGAGTTTTAAAAAATCCTGTGGTAATCCTGGACATACATGAAAAAGACACTCGGCTGTTTAAAGTTCAACAAGTATTTTATTTGAAGCATTACAACCTAAATCATCTCAACATGGCTCTGGCAGAAACATGACACTTTAGTCCATCACCTGCTTTTTGCATTTGAATTCCAGATCCAGGCTGCAACTGGCTCATTATCAACAGCAGACTAACATATAATGCAGTGCTAATCCCTGGCAATAAAGATTTGTAGGTAATGTAAGATACAGAAAAGACCACTTTAAAGATTGTCTGGACACTGCTGGCAAAGCAAAATGAAAAGTAGTAACACTTTTGGTAAACCGAAAAGTCCATAAAATAGAGAAAACATGCACAGGTGTATTGGAAAAAAATCAATAAAGACATTCTTTTGAAACAAATGAGATGACTAAAATAATAAAATGTATCAATATCCCACTAGTCAGAGATTGCAATATATAATTAAACCATAAACAATAATCAGAGCATATAAGACAACTACAAGCCTGAGACATTCGAAGCAATGCCATGGCAAGAAATCCAGAATCCCTTACTATCCACAGATGATGGGAATGGGAAGGGTAATGAGATTTCCACCTGAGGGTCCATCCTTTATAATACTCTTTGTCTAGTAGGTCTCTGATAAACCTAAACTCCATCTCCCTCCCTGCCTCCCCACAACTGCTGTGTCTTTTCTCTATTCCCAGAGCCTCCTGGCTACTGAAATAGGTACAGGTCTTCATGCTTCTCTTCCCCCACTGCTGTGAAGAAATGGGATTCCAATAGTATAGCCTTCCCACTCTATTCATGGCTGCTGTGATGGGTGAACAAGTCTCCATTCCTCATCCCCATAACTCAGCATCTGGCTCTGCTGCTCAGAGCTTCCTCAAAGTGCAGTAGCCCAACATGAAACTGACAAGATTTTTGATGCTTTCCATTAGTCTAACATCAGACTAACAGCAAAGAAACTGGTGACTATCTCATTAATTTCACTCCATTACTGACTGACACAGGAGCAGAAGCCCTAGATCTGTCTGCAGATTAGGGAGAAAACAACCCATCAGCAAATATAATGAACAGAAGCTTCATTTTTAGAAGTTTAAATTATGTAGAAATTGATCAATCAGGCCTCCTTGTATTCCTGGGAAAACACCACACATACCACTGGTGAACAGATACTTTGAGCTATGACTACAGTGTAGGGGAAACTGGGTGGTTGAGTCAGAAGCATTAAGCAGGAAAACATTCTTACACCCTGTCATCCCTCCTTCCAAGCTTGGTTGATGTACTGTAGCCCAACAACTTCAACTTCTGCTCCCAATTTCCTGCAAGACGTTGGTTGCTGGACATTCTCATCTCTTCGATACAATCTATAAATAGTAACCTTGTGCTCAAACCAAGTAAGAACTATTGCCATTTTCTTTAAGGTACATCATTTCAACGTACATATATTTATTAAACAGTGAAGACAGAAGAGTATTATAAGCCATAAAATTCCTAGAACCAAAACAACTTTTTTAGCATACCAAAACCAGACTGTCTGTGTTGTAGGTGTGGTATTTAAACCTAATCCCTTGCAAATTATCCATTGAGCGGTAATCAAGGCCCCATGTCCAGTGTTGCACATCAGACTTGAATTATGTAGCAGAAACCCAGATTCATGAAAAACTGACCTTCCTAGCACTCTCACTCTTCCTCCTCCATCTCAGTTCAATCTGTTATAATCAGTACAGTATCTCTAGTTTATTTACTTTTGGTTCATTTTATGTCTTAACTCTCCCCCCCTCCCCCCCCCCAATTACATGTATCTGAAGGATAGTGCCAAAGTACAAACAGCATTTTTTGGCCAAGAAAAGTTCTCATATATATTACAGAACAATGGAAAAACTAAACCCAGCCAATAAAAGAGTATAAGGTCAAGAAAACTGTGATTTTCAACTCTGGTCCTAAGCTACATTTTGTGGATTTTATACCTTGCTGATGCATGAAGAGGCCCTATATTTGACAAAAAGATATGGAAACAACCATTAATGTAGATATCCTTTTTTTTAAAAAATCTGAAGGCCACATATTTTCATTATAATTAGGCTTAACTGAATTTATTTTGTATTTGTTGAAATTAATCAATGTTTATTTTAAGCACTTTTTAGATTTTTATCAATATAAATTTTAATAGTGGGAAATTATGAGGAGACAAGACAATTACTTAATGATGGAAGACATTGAGGTTCAAAAAGTTAAAACTTTATAAACTGCTAAAACTACAAACTGTCAACATCACGTCAAAATATACACAAAATAAATTGCCACAAATCAACAAAGGGAATCATTGGAGTATGCACCAATGAAATATTTTCTGAAAATTGTAACTAGAGTTATATACACAGAGACTGTTTATGAGTTGCTGAGTAAATAAATTATTAAATGCAAGACACATCAAAGAAAAAAGATAAAAGCCAGGATTGGAAATGGGGACAGGAAGGCAGATTAGCTGAGCCTGCATACTTACAGAGAGAGGAACACATCTCTAAAAAATTACAGAATGCTTAAATAAATTAGAATTCTTATTATCCAAAAATTGCAAACAGCAGGGTTTCACTGATTTTATGAAGAAAATGAAAGAAAAATGAGACCCTCTTGCACCACTAGTTGCTCAAACTCTTTAGGATGTCAACATCAGTAAAATTACCAGTTTTGAGAATCAGCATAAAGTGTGGTATTTTCATGGTAAGATGTTTTTGAAATAAGACTTCACGCTCTTCAAAAATATTAAATAAATAGAACAAGGATATCAAACATTAAGGACATGACCAGAGAAATGTTATGAATGCACTGTGGCCTACTTTATGTGGCATCAACTACTTTGTATATTAAAATTTTCTTTACAGCAAAATTTGGCACAGGCATACCACTAACTAACTAGGATGCCACAAAAGCTTCTAATATACTGGGGCCCCCTTCACTGAAGTTAACATGGAATTTTAAGATAGCATGAATTGATTTGTCGCGTTTAGCAAGAGCCTGGTAAGCTTCAGGAGCGGGTTGTTTTTTTCTCTTTATAATGTCAGGCAATTAATTTAGGGCAGGTCTACACTTAAAAAGTTGCACCAGTGCAGCTGCGCCCTTCTAGCGCTTTAGTGAAGATGCTATGTCTCCTGTCAGCGCAGTTAATCCACCCGTGCGAGGTGCGGTATCTATGTCAACAGGAGAAGCTCTACACCAGTGTTAGGTTGGTATAACTACATCACTCAGGGGATGGATTTATAACTACATCGCTCAGGGGTGTGAAATTGATGTACGTTTGTAGCTGTACATCCCTGTCAGGTAAAATACATAGCAGTAACATCAACTAACTAAATAGACTTAAGAAGTCATACAGATATTTGGAAGAAAAACTATTATGGAGAACATCTGCTAACTTGCAAAAATGGACAGACACTTTATGTCTAGTCCTTTTCCATTCTACAGATTTCTCATCTAATAAAAGGTGTTAAATCATAGACTATCACTGCTCAGTCAGATGTTAAAATTATAGTTATAATCATGTCAAATCACCTCAATTAAGGCTCCTATTTTTCCAAGTTTAATTGTTTTCTTGTCCATTTTATGTCCAAATTTATTTCCAACTCACAAAATTTTATGATCTGCAACACTGAATCTTGAAATAAAGAATATAAGCAACTACAGAGAAGTCAGAAAAGACTCCGATATTTCCAGCGGCTTCTCTTGCTATTTTCATATATGCCAGACATCTTTATTTTCCTTCTTGAAAAAGCAAAATATTTCATTTCTAATCTGTCCTTCGAAACTCATATCCTGGTCTCAGCATTAGGAGTGAAAATTTGAGTTCCCATTTTATCCTGAATATTTTTTAAAGTAGCTTTTACAGAAGGTACTAATAAATGTAAAATAGGGAATAAGCAAAAAAGGTCTTTTCCATGTCTATGAAATATAGCTAGTATGTTGTTTCCTAGCATAGGAACATTTATCCTTTATCAACACATATCAATGTCTGATGCGCAAGACAATTCAAGATCCATGGGGCCCGATTATTCTCTCAAAAGAAAAAAAAAATTCCCAATGAAGTAAAGGTAGTAAGACAAAAAGGAAACAATTGAGCCTCTGTTGATTTGCTCTAAGATTTTCATTACTAATTTTCTGAATTACATCTATTAAAATTAAACGTGCAGCTCCACTCACTGTTTCAGAAATGAAGCATTTTATGCTACCAGCCCCTTCACTGGAGTTAGCAAAATATTAGGTGGAATATTGTTTAACAAATTCAAAAGTGTATTTTTAAATCACTTTAAAAAGGCTGCATAACCTTATTACATTTCAATTAAAATACCCCCCGTCTAAGTTTTTAAAGGAAATCTTGCCATTACCCAACCAATGAAGCATATGACATCTTCAAGTCCTGTATTTCTATATGAAATTAAAGTAATGGAAAGTACTGATACCCTTGGTGGGGATGGATAGAATAGCTACCATAGATATGAAAAATAACCATGTATTGAATTAAGATTAGACAGGTCTCTGTAGACACTGGATATAACAGCCGAAGAAGAAAGATTAGCCACATCATGCTTTACTGACTAATGGTTGCCTGATTATACATAAATTGCATCACCTATGAACCTAGGGTCTTGTCTACACTACCGTGCGGGGTCAATCTAAGATATGCAACTTCAGGTACATGAATAGCGTAGCTGAAGTCGAGGTACTTAGATCTACTTACCGCGGTGTCTTCACTGTGGTAAATTGACAGCTGATGCTCTCCTGTCGACTCTACTTGCACTTCTCGTTCGGGTGGAGCACCGGAGTCTACGGGAGAGCGCTCAGCGGTCAATTGATTGCGTCTAGTATAGATCGACCCCCCGCTGGATCGATTGCTGCCCACTGTTCCGGCAGGTAGTATAAACAAGCCCTTTGATTCCTAATGGAGGCTCTGGTAATTCTTTCTTCATAATTTCCAACCTCCTCAAAGCATAATGAAAATTCTGTGTACTGAACTGTGCCAAAAAAAACAAGATTAGAAGTGAGAGTAAAGAGCAATAAATCAGAAAATCTGATTATTGGCCATGACCAGGGTCAAGTTTACAACTTGCAAGACAGTGAAATGAAATTCTTACATGGTCATGTTGGAGGGAGAGGGAAAGGTGATCTTGGCAGGTCACAGCAAGGCAGTTGTCATTCTCTACTGAGTATTATAAAACAGGTAGTTTGCCTATATCAGACACTTAGTAACTTCCCTAATTGGAACCTTGTTTATAAAACTTTCCCATGGTTCATAAAGCTCTCCAATCATAAGAAGCATGGAATAATTGTCAATTAAGGATAATATAATTGTATACTTATGCCCTGTCTTACATCCAAAATATATTAAACCACTGAAATGTAACTATTCTTTCAATTAAGGATAGCAGCCAGCAGGTGGAGAACATCAAGAGTGCATAACAAAGGCAAGATGATATTTCTGACCAAAGGCACTGGGGATTATTCAAAGTTTTATTAAAAGCATTCATGATATCTGACCATTCATGAAGGACAGAGAGAAATTGGTTTTTATGCTCTCCACTGAAAGAGCCACACACAGTAAACTGCATGGGATGTGGAATGAATCTGAAGGGCCAAAATCCAGGAATGTGTATGTAAGATCTTAACTACAGTTTCTGTTAAGAACTTTTCATATAGGCCCAGAGTCCACAGCTTGGTCTGGGGCATGAGGGCTAGCTAACAAAGAACAATACATGGCTAAGAGAAAGCTGGGGTAGACAGACAACCTTGCGTGTTTCAAGTTGATGAGCAGAGTCAGCATGACTCCAGATGGTGAGCCGTAATTGGGTGTCCTTATCGCAAGTTATACACACACAAAGCACTGAGAAGGGCCTCAAAGTTAACTCCCTGGTGCAGGAAGGAGATAGTGATACAATATCCCCCAGATGCCAGACAGAGTTCAGGGAGAGGCTTAACATGATTGACATAAGTCATCACACTCTCCCCTCACAATAGATGTATGCCAATCCTAGGCCACAGAAATGCAAGGGTAAAACTATAAACAACTGTTATTGTTGAATATTAATTACTGCTTCTTTGCTTTTAATCTACAGGAATATACCTGTTGGTCAACCGGAAGAGCGCTACCTCATTCCCCTGGAGCCCAAAATTAGGATTTAACCTATATACTTTAATAGGAATAGTTTCAGGGTAATTACCTGTGTGTTAGCAATATGTTAATTTAAGGCATGGGCAGAGCCATTATGTAATCTTTTAAACCATTAGCTTATTGTGCTTATCTTGTCTTGCTGCTAGAACTTATCCAGGGGCTTGGGACCTCCCACCCCGTCGCTTCTCTCCACCCTATGAGCACCCTATATAATCTATTGTAATCAATTATTTTGCAGTGTCTCCGAACCTAATAAGCAAAGTGACACTCCGTCAGCGCTGTGCGTAATAAACCCTTGTGCTTGATTCTACATGGTGTCCATTTCTGTTCCTTCAGAATCCCAACAACACTACTGCAAAATAAGTATTTTACAAATAGGAAAAAACGAGACATAGCTATATTAATTGACTTGCCTAAAGTATGCCCAGTGACAGCTGGGAACAGAACCTTAACATCTGACTCTCAGTAAACCATAGTCTCATATCACTTATGTAATCCACAATATACTCTAAGATTTAAAATGTGTGTAGGTATTCATATTTTAAATCTTTTCAAATGTCTCTACTGAGGGTGGGTTGAAGGAGCTGTTATGCTACTTCATTCATTCATATTTGTACTATATGAAGCAAAAGAGTGCAAGTGTATTGTAGGAATGTGTTGTTCCCGAATCGTATGCCCACGAGAACGGCAAACTGTTCCCTTGGCAACGAGGCAGGAATGACCTTGTTCTGGGTCTATGTTTGGAAAACTTATTGGCTAACCTGATATCATCTTTGCAGCTGGTGTTTACGCGCTTAAAAGATGGGTTTGTAATCTCATGCTCATGTATACTGCCTGCCTTCTGAATGGGCAAGAATGTAACCACTCAGATAAATTGTAAACAAAGTAAGGAGAAGAATAAAAACCCCAGGAAAGGTTTTTTCCTGAGAGGCTTTTGCAGGAGGCTTGTAAAGCTCTCTGGCTACCAACAAACCTGGTGTTCTGTTTCCTTTCCTGCGTCGTCACCACAGTGTATAAAATCATAGTTGTAGTCAGAAAAGTTTGTACACAAAATGATATCTTTGGAGTCAGCAGATCTGTTCTCTGTCTACATTCTAAATGACAAGGCCCCATGTATTTTGTGGCTATACTCATCCTTTACCACAGAACTGTCTTCCAGAATTTAAGCTTTCATTTACAAAATAATGCCTCTAATGCAAAAAGAACCTTAAAACTATAACCCAAATGTTAATCAAAACAGTACTGACTTCCTGAGCCTGCAGACAGTCTGAAACAGTAACTCAGAGGAGCATTAACTGTCATTTGATAGATTGTTAGCCCTGAAACGTGAAGTTTAATAACATAAACGTGAGCGTTTAACTATTTCACTACTCATCGTTTAACCTTAAACATACACCTAACGTGTTTATCTCTATAGTTCTCACACGTGGTCCCAAACAGCCCCAGCTGCTTAAAGTGTCCAAGTCTACAGCTTCCCCAGATAACTCCCATTATGCCGCTGGGCATTGCTGGTCCAAAGACATGCTGCTGATCACTGAGTAGCGTGAAACCAACACCACAGCAACACGGGGGCTGCCCTAACGGCGACAGACTTTCACACTTCATCCGGAGCCTGCGTTGTCTGACGAAAGGGAAGCTGCTGCGGAGCCTGCACGGCAGCACCCAGGTCCCTGCAGCAGGAGGCAGGACAGACTAGGCGCCGCCTGCCCCGCGAGCACCAGGCTCTGCCAGCAACAATGCCCGCAGCACGCGCCTGCTGCCGTTAGGGCCCGTTCCGGGCGGGCCAGCGCAGCGGGGAGGGAGCCGGAGCCCAGGCTGAGCGGAGCGCTCCTAACCGACAGCGCAGCCACCGAGAAAGCGGCCTGCAGAACCCGGATCACCGGGGAAGGCGAGAGCCCGTCACAAGGCGCAGGGCCGGGCTCGGTAACTACCGGCCCCACGGCGCCCACAGTGCAGTCACCTCCGAGGGCAGAGCCGGCCACTACCCTCGCGAAACTGCTCCGGGGGGGGGGGGGGGGGGGTCCCCTGTGATTGCGGGAAGGGGGATGTGCGCGGTCCAGGGCGGGGCTGAGCCCGGCTCGCGGCTCCGCGCGCGCACACATGGGGGACGGGGAAGGAACAACGGCGGTCCCGTCGCGTTCTGCCCCGCGCATCAGCACAAGAGAATACGGCCCGACCCGAGAAAAACTCACATGAACCGGGGGAAGCCGGAGCCGAGGTCACCGCCTCCGCCGCAGCGCCCGGATTAGGCGCGAGAGAAAGGACCCTTCAGGGCTGCCCTGAAGAACGCCTGCTATGGGAATGGATTGTGCAACCGTAGCTCCCCTAATGAGCCATTTACAAAAGTTACATACCCTCCGCAAAGAGCCCGCGTCTGTACCCTGAATTCGCACGGGGAGAACCTCACTTTACAAATAATTACAGTTGCTAGGCATCAGCGGTGTCACCCTCTTTCCCGGCAACAGAAACCGGGGTCCTTTTCCTAGCGCCGGCGCTTAGTGATGAGGTAAGAGACGCGCGGGGGGGCCAATCAGTTCTGCGGCACCTGTTCGCGCACAGGGGGTGGGCTCTCGCGCTCGGGAGGCGGCGGCGTCCTCGTAAAGGGTCGGGGAGTTTCGGAGACACACAGCAATGTTTGGAGTAGCAACGGCGGCGCGAGGGCCCCTGTAGGTGGCTCGTGCCTCACGCCCAGCAGCTGTAGCAGGTACCCACCCTTGTGCCCTGTTTCACCCAGCTCCGCTACGGACTCGCTGCTCCCCCACCGGGCTCGGCTGCTCCCCGCGCGCCGTACTCCCCGGGGAGGAGGGTCCTTGCAGCCACTGCCCTGCTGGGCCCCGCGCGCCGTAACCCTGGGTGGTGTCTTTGCAGCCAGACTCTCATGCGCTCTGTACACAATATTCTAGTGCCCCTTCACCTAAGCTGTCCACCTTCTGATCCCTTTTTTCCCTTTCCCCAATTAAAATGAATAAAATTATGTTCCTTGGAGAAAGAAAAGCCCATCCTCTTCCTAAAAAACAGTGCAGGATTCTTCCTTGCAAGATATTGCTGTTTCAGTGCTTTTCAGACTGATCCCTTTAGAGCACTTCTGTATGGCTCCCAAACTGCGAATCTTATCTGTCTTTCAAGAAGTGTTTCTTCTTGCTAATTGCTTCAAGGACTGAGAACTCCACCTGCTAGAGGTGAGGGGGAAACCATCTGGTGAGTGTGGAGGCCAATGCATTAATTTTTGCAAAACTAACAAAAAAAAGTTTCCGATCATTATCATTAGGAAGATATAATCACTTCATGGTAAGAAGTTTAAGCGTGTAGTGAACTGCTTTCCTGAGTCTGCAGATAGAGAGCTACAGAGACTCTATTGCTCTTGGTAGCATTGCCAAGTAGGTGCAGAGTAAATTTACATGACTTCCTGTCACTTTCTCTTCTGCTTTTCAAAACCCTAGGAAGCATAGTGAAACCGATAAGAGTCAAGTCAATTAATGCGGTTGCATGGTAATCTTTGAGCAAGGGCCGAGACGGAGTCCAACCATTTATGGGTGAGGACCCCAAAATGACAGCTGGAGTAGAGGATAGTTTGGGGAGTAGCAGAGTAGTGGATTCTTAGCTGCCAAGGAGGATGAAGGGGCAGAGCACTTTTTCCTTCCAGCAGTCTATAATGAGGGGAGAGGCATAAAATTTATCACCCAACAGTTACCTAAACAAAGATAGAGCCGCCCAATCAGGGTCTTGGGAAAACAATATTTCCATTGCCCATTTTCTTGGGGTGAGACTACCTTCTCAAATGTGTTACCTTTGGCTCTTCTGCTGGGCCTACTCTCAAATTTCCTATCTGCTGCTGGCTAGTAGGTAACGGATAAGTGTATCAGGTCCTCGCCCAGTCTGAGACTTGCAAGCTTTCCAGCAGCAGTTCAACAAACTAATTAAAATAAATCTTCACCCTGGGAAGCTGCTTCATGTCTTTTATTCCCTGAATATTTGTGGATGATGTCTAAATTGAAGGAGTAGCAAATATACAGGACGATAGAACTTTTTAAGTGCAAAGTAACCTGGAGATAGTAAAGTAAAGCATGCCTTGCTGCAATGAGAGTGCCAATATTGAACCATGAACCCGGGAGAGAAGAAACAAATATTGTGCATTCAGAATTGAGGGAAGTGATCAAGCAGCTGCATCCAACATACTACAATTAGATTATTTTTATGTTGTTTTCTTAATAGTGTCCTAATATTACTTTTCTTTTAACAAAATGCCATAGTTGTAACTAAGGAATTGGGACCATAGGTGTCCATAAGAGGATCTTGATGGTCTGAAATATGAAAATGTTTGATTTAAAAACAAAACAATAAACCTCAATCTTCTAGTAGTCTGTTTTAGTTTTAACCTGTTTAGAAGAAGGGGCTTTAATTACTTCTTTTAGAAGACTATCTCACTTTCTTCCATGCCTGGATTTTGTTATTAGAAAGAGTGAGGCTAACATGTACATACAGCAAACGTATAACAATTTCCGATTAATCTTTTCCCACTTTCCCTTCCTCCTCCCAATAAGAGAGACTGAGGAGCGATGGTGTCTGCATAGTTTCTTGCTTTCACTGTTTTACAAGTTGCATTGTTCTATAATGAAAATAATGGGCACCCTGGGATGTGAATGGGTAGGAGACATGAACATGTTTAGCTCTTCTGTATGATATAAATAAGCCTCTTCCTCAATTCTTTTTCAGTCTGAGCTGAGACCTAGTTGTTGGATTGTCCTCAAGGACTCACCAAATACACAGTCTTTTTACATAATTTTTTCTTTAATGAACAAACCACATCTGAGATTTGTCAACAATTATTTTTGCAAAATCTAATGCACAAAAATTGGAATTGGGGGAAAAACAGAATTGGAAGTAAAATCGAGAGGAATTCTTGAAAATTACAGGCAGGTGTCTTACTTATTGTAGAGTGAATATAACTGAAATGTGAAATAAACGAAGTACGACTACAGTATTTAAGTGGAGGACTTATAAGGTTTATGTCTGCTAAACTTAATGAATGATACAATAAATCTATTACTGTCATTGTACAATAAGTTTGACAAATCCAGTATATTTCTGTAAAACTGATTCCACTTATTTTCTTTTTTCTTAAATCCACCTAAAATATTAAAATATGTAGGTGCTTATATTTGGTTCCTCAACGAGTTTGGATAGCTGTTTTGTACTTGTAGAAGGATTGCTTCTCATTTCAAAGATCATCTGGATAGCCAAGGAACTTTTTAAAAGAGGAAATAAGCATATTTAAGCATACTTAAATGCTATCACATTTTCATTCTCAAGAAAAATCTTTACAGTGGGAAGTTCTTGGTCAGAATCTCACACTTAATTACATTCAGATTTCTGAAACTTTTGGTAAAAGCGTTTTAATGGAAACAATACTGCTTCACTAAAGTTTACATTGTGTAATTCCATTTAAGTATATCTAACTAGTTTACAAAGAGGTGGAAAAATGTCAAGGTAGTAATTTAAGTGTTTGTATGATACATTTGACCACCAGAGCCCAATTCATTACCTTTTATGTCCAAAGAGGCTCTTCTGTATCTCTTGTACTTTTAGTACGTTATTGAAACTGAGTTTTGTCCAGCCTGTTAACTATTTTGCATATTTTTATTATGAATACCAATTTTAAATGAGTGGTTCCCAAACTGAGAGCTGTGGAGCGCTTGCTTGTGGTCATTGATAGCTGATTGATCACATGGTCTGGTTTTCCTTTTTTACTTCCAGCTGCTACATTTTAATAAAGACAGCTAAAAATGCTTTTTTTTTCTTAATCTTGCTTTTTCTAAATTAGCAGTTGCTGTAGTTGCAGTGGGAATGTTAAGGGATTGGGAACAGAACAGAAGATGGTTCATGAAACAATTTCTATTAAGTTATGGATTTGGTTAAAATAATCAACTACATTAGACGCATTGTTTAGTTGCTCCTATTTTTTTTAATTATTACTTTAAAGGCAGGATTGTTTTAGTCTATTTTAATTCTGGAAAACTGCATGATTTAAATAAGAAACAAAGTACCTATATTTGCAAAATTTAGAAACTTATATTTATATTTCCTTTTTCTATAATTAGAGGTGGACATTCTAGTTCTAATACCTACTACATTTGCTGAGGAAGACTTATTCATCCATGGTTTGTGCACTGGGGGGACTTTCCAGCGTAGGGCTTGAACCTGCAAACATTTATTGCCAGCTCTAATAATCATTAAATGGGACTACCCATGGTAGCGTGTTCTCTACCTGGTAATAAGTATTTGCAGGATTTGGCATTAAAAGAAAAAGGTACAGTGAGACCCATTAGTAGTGTTCACCTCACATATGAACTTCTTAAAAATATTAGGGTTGTAATAGGCTATTACTGGTGTTGGTTAGTGTTTGTGGGTCCCGTAATGGGATTTTAAGATTTATTTGAATGGAGATCATGGAATTGGGAGTATGTTCTAGGCATGGGATGCAGCATGAGTCACTTCTGAGACTAAAGTTTCTGTGCAAGACTTTCTTAGCGGATGTGTTAGCCTATCATGCCTCTTTTCTACCTCAGATACTTAGCATATCATACCTGGAAGCAACTACTTAATTTTTTGCCATTTTGAAAATGCCAAGGTACAAATATAGTCCTCTTCTCCCCCCACCCACTACAGTTGTTTATTTAAAGTTTTATTCATGTCTAGTTGTATTGCAAAAAAAAAAATTGATGCTTTGCTTATCATAATTGGTTCTTATAACTTATAGAATTGTTATATTTCTCCGTAGAAAAAAGGCTTTGTGTACAATCAAAACCAAAGAAGCATGTGTGTCTATGGGGTAAATGGGTTGGTTTATATGTTAAGTCTCCAGTCCTGCAAGCACTTAGCACTGTTTAACTGTAAGCGTAAGACTGTGTGTAAGCGTAAGACTGTGTGGGTAAGCGTTCGCAGAATCAGGGCCTTAATTTATAGAAGTCATACAGTTAAGTGTTGATATTGTGACTTGCTCCAAACAGGCAGATCCCTGCACTTTCACCTCTTTGAAGTCAGTGAGGTGCTAATGTCTATCTGTGTAGGATCAGGGCCAAATAAATGTACGCTTAACTGAAGAAATACAAAAAAAGTATATCTTTTAAAAAAAATCTGTGTTGGGTAATAGAATAAAGCATTACTATAAAAACCTTAGTCTATGCTGTTTCTCATTTATTTTCTTAAGATAGCAACTACATAATGGCACAGAATATCTATCAGATTACTTCTGAACTTAGTATTTTTAATGCATTCATTTGTGGCAGAACAAATGCTTAACTCTGTCATATGTTTGTAGATTATATTTGCTGTGTACAACAACCTTGTTTAAAATTTAAACCAAAATGGCCAAATATCGTCTAATTTTTATTGTTGCAAATTAGGATTTTCAAAATATGAAGAAACGTCAAATCTGAAACTTTAGTAAGAAGTTCCATTTCTTTTGTCAAACATCAAATTTCAGTGTGTAAAGTTAGGCAGCATTAGCTTAAATACAGCACACATTACCTAAACATTAAATATACAGCCCATATATTTGTTATATTTACACTCTAGTCAGTTATTTCTACATTCAGTGTATGTTTATTTTAATTTTTTGTTTTAACTCAGAGGGAGAATGATTCACAAAGGGAAGCTGAGAAGCCCATGCTATGGACAAGGTGGCATTCCTTCAGTAAAGAGCTACTCTTGACTGGCATATTTTTTAGTATTACATGCTTTATTTTTCTTGGATAACTTTCTCAGTGACAGAATGACCTTAGTGAAATGCTACAGGGCAATATTAAGCTAGAAAGGGAAAAAAACTAACTAGTATTCAGATTCCTCAGTACTTTCTAAACAATTTTATTTTACTAAGTGTGTTGTTTCATGTCACTCTTGAGATGATGGAAAACTATGACTGGCATGTAGGGAACACCGGGGACTGGGCTGCTGGGTGCAAGAGACTGGCAAAGTCATCACACACATTGGAACTCAGCTTCTGACTCCCACATGTATCTCATCAGAATAATCCACTGAGCCTGCCTGGCTGGGCTCGTATTCCTATTTTATAGCTTCTCCTTACCTGAGCACTGATGGCTCAGTTCTCAAATTTTGAATATTTTTGACTCCACCTACCAGGGGAATTTGCTCATGGAAAAATACTGATCCACCCAGTGACTAGCAGCCCTTAGCTTCTGGATGGTTCTGGACACTTCAGGTAAATAGTCTTACTATGTCTTATTGCATGTGTACACAGAGATACAAACACAATTAATTAATTTCTCAGCGACCTCCCTCTGTCTCTATACAAATAAAATTCTGCAGTGCAAAAGGCATGTGGATTGTTTTTGATTTTTTTCGGGGGTGGGCGTGGGAGTTATGTCAAAAGTGAGAAATAGCAGTGTGTGCAGCCAGAAAGGAGCAGTGCTGATGTCAAAGCAGAACACTGGGAAGAAGGGACCACAATCTTCAGAGTACCTTGGAACTGGACAAAAAAAACCCGCTATGGCTGCAGATTGTAAAAAAGACCCTATTTGGGAATATTTTCAAGAAATTCCTGAACCGCTAGATAAAAAAGGAACACATGCCAAATGTAAACAGTGCACAAAGAGATGCAAGGTCTGGCTGTCGGAATGAAACAGCATTATAAAAAATGCTCTTCAGAGGGCAGTGATTTTGAAGATGATTATGTGGACATGCCTGAATAGTCTGGATCAACTAATTAGTAAATTTATTTCTGCACCATTCTTATGGACTGCCTACTATATTTTATTATGCTAGTAAATGATAATTTCGATTATTGTCATATTTTTGTGTTTTGGGTGGATTACTTATGAATTTCAAAATGTTTTCAAAATATAATTGGTATGTTACTTTGTTATGGGAGTATTTATCAGTTACTTTTTACTATTACTGCTGGACTTCTGAAGTCGACTTATTTTATTTTATTGATAAACATCCTAGGTGAAGATTTCGTGTTTAAAAGTAAAGTTTTATTGGGAAGTTATGAATTTTAATGTTTAAATTTTTTTTCAAACTGTTTGGTATGGTGCTAGAGATAAGGGTTTAAATAGATTTAGATAATCCTTATTCTTTAGTTAATTTCCTTTTAAAACAGGTACAAACAGCTGCAGTAGGAGGAATTGATTATTTACAACCTCACTTTTTTTTAAAGCCGTGAACTCTCAGTAGCACTCAGTGAATGAGTGACTTTTTTTTAGGGCTGTCACGCGATTAAAAAAATTAATCGTGTGATTAATCGCGCTGTTAAACAATAATAGAATACCATTTATTTAAATATTTTTTGATATTTTCTACATTTTCAAATATATTGATTTCAATTACAACACAGAATACAAAGTGTACAGTGCTCACTTTATATTTATTTTTGATTACAAATATTTGTACTGTAAAAAACAAAAGAAATAGTATTTTTCAATTCACCTAATACAAGTACTGTAGTGCAATCTCTTTATCATGAAAGTTGAACTTACAAATGTAGAAATACATACAAAAAAAAACTGCATTCAAAAGTAAAACAATGTACAACTTTAGAGCCTACAAGTCCATTCAGTCCTACTTCAGCCAATCGCTCAGACAAACAAGTTTGGTTACAATTTGCAGGAGATGCTGCTGCCTGCTATTTGCTTACAATGTCACCTGAAAGTGAGAACAGGCGTTCGCATGGCACTATTGTAGCTGGCATCACAAGATATTTATGTGCCAGATGTGCTAACGATTCATATGTCCCTTCATGCTTCAACCACCGTTCCAGAAGACATGCGTCCATGCTGATGATGGGGGTCTTCTCGATAACGATCTAAAGCAGAGCGGACTGCATGTTCATTTTCATTATGTGAATCAGATGCCACCAGCAGAAGGCTAATTTTCTTTTTTGGTGGTTCGGGTTCTGTAGTTTCCACATCAGAGTGTTGCTCTTTTAAGACTTCTGAAAGCATGCTCCACACCTCATCCCACTCAGATTTTGGATGGCACTTCAGGTTCTTAAACCTTGGGTTGAGTGCTATAGCTATTTTTAGAAATTTCACATTGGTACCTTCTTTGCGTTTTGTCAAATCTGCAGTGACAGTGTTCTTAAAATGGACATGTGCTGGGTCATCATCCAAGACTGCAATAACATGAAATATATGGCAGAATGCAGGAAAAACAGAACAGGAGACATGCAATTCTCCCCCAAGGAGTTCAGTCACAAATTTAATTAATACTTTTTTTTTTACGAGCATCATCTGCATGGAAACGTCCTCTGGAATGGTGGTAGAATCATGAAGGGGCATACAAATGTTTAGCATATCTGGTATGTAAATACCTTGCAACGCCAGCTACAAAAGTGCCATGCAACCTCCTATTTTCACTGTTGGGTGACGTAAATAAGAAGCAGGCAGTCTTATCTCCCATAAATGTAAACAAACTTATTTGTCTTAGCGATTGGCTGAACAAGAAGTAGGACTGAGTGGACTTGTAGGCTCTAAAGTTATACATTGTTTTGTTTTTGAGTGCAGTTATGTAAAAAAAAAAATCTACATTTGTAAGTTGCACTTTCATGATAGAAATTGCACTACAGTACTTGAGGTGAATTGAAAAATACTATTGGTTTATCATTTTTACAGTGCAAATATACCAAAATATCCAAAAATATTTAATAAATTTCAAAATGTCAATTGGTATTCTGTTGTTTAACACTGCGATTAATCGTGATTGATTTTTTTAATTGTGATTAAAGTTTGAGTTAAACGCGTGAGTTAACTGCAATTAATCGACAGACCTACTTTTTTTTTACTATTTTCTTTAAGCATAAGAGTTTTAACATAAGAGGTTGTGAATCTCCATCATCTGCAGTGTCTATAGCTTCAGTGTCATCTGCAGGTACAGTAGAACCTCAAAGTTACGAACACCAGAGTTACAAAATAACCAGTCAACCACATAGCTCATTTGGAACCGGAAGTACACAACCGAGGGGAGGGATAGCTCAGTGGTTTGAGCCTTGACCTGCTAAACCCAGGGTTGTAAGTTCAATCCTTGAGGGGGCCATTTAAGGATGTGGGGCAAAAATCTGTCTGGGGATTGGCCCTGCTTTGAGCAGGGGGTTGGGCTAGATGACCTCCTGAGGTCCCTTCCAACCCTGGTATTCTATGATTCTATGAACCGGGTAGTAGCAGAGACCAAAGGGGAAAAAAAAGCAACTACAGTACAGTATTGTTAAACATAAACTACTAAAAAAATAAAGGGAAAGCAGCATTTTTCTTCTGTATAGTAAAATTTCAAAGCTATATTAAATCAATGTTCAGTTGTAAACTTTTGAAAGAACAACCATAATGTATTGTTCAGAGTTACGAACATGTCAGAGTTGCAAATGTTCCCGAGATGTTCGTAACTCTGAGGTTCTACTATACCACCAGCAGTGCTGCAACTAAACATATGTCAGACAATAAATGACCTGTGTTTGTGTTTAAAAACCAAAAAGCTTCATCATCCAGTAAAACCACCGATCATAATCAGGACCAGCAAATTCCAGCAAACCTCCATAGATGAAAAGATTGTTCAGTTTGTTTATGCAACAGATTCTTCCTTTTGTCTTGTTCAGAACAAACAATTCAGTGACATAGTTCAGTCATTATGACCAAGCTACTCTCCACGTAGCAAACCAGACATTGCTAGAAAGTTGCTGGATATGTGTATGAGAAGGAAATTGAACAGTGTGCAAAAAATACTGATGGGAAATTTGTTAATCTGCTCCATCGATCAAGACTCAGTGTACACAATGACCTAGTATTATGTGCTTGTGACACAACAGAAGATGGGGTTGTTTATCTCTCAGAAACAATTGATACATCAGGAAAGGCCTATATAGAAGAATATTTAAAACTGTGAACTAAAATTCAAGTGTCAAGTGTGCAGTTTTCTCACAGATAATGCTGCAAATGTAGCAAAGATGAGAAGAAATCTAGAAAAAAAGAATGAAAGGAACCTGACACTTATAACCTACAGGTGCAGTGCTCATTTGATGCATCTTTTAGCCAAAGACTTAAGTATAACTTAACAATAAAGGACAATATTGCTGAAGTTATTTCTACAACAACCACTTTGTTTCATTTTCTCTGAAGAGAGCAGGAGGATC
Organism: Terrapene triunguis; assembly: GCF_002925995.2. Classification (NCBI taxonomy): domain Eukaryota; kingdom Metazoa; phylum Chordata; order Testudines; family Emydidae; genus Terrapene; species Terrapene triunguis. The sequence continues at coordinate 3,608,287 of NW_020665057.1, read as the reverse complement.
CAAATTAATTTTTCCCCGAGATGTGCGATGGAATTCAGTGTTTTGAGCTATTTATTAAGAGCAGGCCTATTCAGATGACAATTTGTGAACAAAACTGTGACAAAATTGATGGAACTATCACAAGCAAAGTAGATAACATGGGACTAAAGAGAAATGTAAAGGTACGCTGAATATACTGAAGCATATTTCCATAGTCTTGGACAAACTGCAGAAAAATTGCTGCTGAATTGCTGATGCTGCTGAAATTTGGAAAGAACTTAGAGACATGGAAGAAATACCCAACAACAAACTTAAATTGCAGGCAGTAAAGAAGCAGATTTTCTTGCACACACAAGCACATGCTGTCTCTTTCCCACACACTGGCAACAGGGACAGTCATGTCTAACGATTGCCTATGCTGCCAGGCTTCAAGGCCAAAACTGATTGGGCAAATGGGTTAAACAAAGTCATACACTCAGCTGCATCAGATTCTGATACTTGGTCCTTCACTTCAAGACATTAGCATGCCAGCTAAAGAGGCATCATGTGCTACTTTTGGGAGTATGTGTGACCTAACCTGTCATACATGTGTTTATTGGGGGGTGGGGGGAGAGAAGGGTAGTTTTTTGTTTTTGTTTTATTCTTGGATTGCACAGCTGTTATATATTTTTCAAAAAAAGTGCTAGTGAAATTTTAACTCTAAATTAATTGAAATGCCATGTAATGCTTGCCCCAGACCAGGGAACTTGCTTCCCCAAGACATAAGAATGATGATGGAACTCACCACTTACGGAACTAAAAGCAAAACTCATTTTTTTGAATCAGTTTTTCTAATAACTTTTTCACATACAGACACCTCACTGCCACTCTTACACATGAACATAAACAAGCAAATTAGACGAAGGTTTCTAACCATCAGAGGAGTGAATTTCTGGAACAGCTTTCCAAGGGGAGTAGTGGGGCCAAAAGACACATCTGGCTTCAAGACTAAGCTTGATAAGTTTATGGAGGGGATGGTATGATGGGATAGCCTAATTTTGGCAATTAATTGATCTTTGACTATTAGCAGGTAAATATGCCCAATGGTCTGTGATGGGATGTTAGATGGGGTGGGATCTGAGTTACTACAGAGAATTCTTTCCTGGGTGCTGGCTGGTGAGTCTTGCTCACATGCTCAGGGTTTAACTGATCACCATATTTGGGGTCGGGAAGGAATTTTCCTCCAGGGCAGATTGGCAGAGGCCCTGGAGGTTTTTCACCTTCCTCTGCAGCATGGGGCACAGGTCACTTGCTGGAGAATTCTCTGCACCTTGAGGTCTTTAAACCACAATTTGAGGACTTCAGTAACTCAGGCATAGGTTAGAGATTTGTTACAGGAATGGGTGGGTGAGATTCTGTGGCCTACGTTGTGCAGGAGGTCAGACTAGATGATCATAATGGTCCCTTCTGACCTTAAAGTTTATGAGTCTATGAGTAAACAAAACCTACCAACTAATCAAGCTGTTTCTCCTACTTGGCTGGGAAAGAAGTAGGAGGGGAAGAGAAACTATTATTTTCTATTTTTGAATACTTATGAGATGTTGATATACTCCACTGATGAAGGGTTATATGAGATACTAAAGATACCTCAACAAATGGTGTTGAATTTTGAGAAACTTAACGTATGGTCTGCTAGTATGTGATGTGGTTTTAGGAATATATTTTTTTTTCATTCCATTTAAAATCCATCCTTAACTGTCAAGATAATGCAGACTGTTTTATTTTAAGACTGCTTAGCTTCTTTTTTTGGTTGCTTTATTTAACTTGATATTAAGTCTTCACTATAAATCTAAAGTTTATTTTAATCCCTGAACATTGCTTAACACTTTCTAGCTGCCCCATTACTTTTGTAATGCAACAGCGCTGCATAATTGTGATACTGATGCACAAGTGTATATATTTTTTGTTTTACTAAGGATTATGCTTCAGTGGCTTTATTACTTTTAATCTATTTTATCTAATATTTTGGCAATATTAATCATTTGTTAAGCACAAAACCCTTTTTGCCATACTTAGAAATTCACCTAAAATCTTTCATTTTCTTTTCAGGAGTGTGCATTGCTTGGAAGGATTAAAGGGGAAAAAATGTTTTCCTTGAAGGATGCTGTGATGGGTGCCTCCACTTTCTTTGCTTCAACTCTGCCACACGATGTCTGTGGAAGCAATGGTCTTCCTCTGACGCCAAACTCCATTAAAATTTTGGGCCGTTTTCAGATCCTTAAGACAATCACCCATCCCAGACTTTGTCAATATGTGGACATTTCTAGAGGAAAGCATGGTGAGTGTTTTCTTTCCTAGGAAATTGCGTTTTTATGCAAGAAGGTATTTTACAGTAATGATTTTGTTGATGCGTGAAGGTAGCTGTCCCAGTAAAATTTTTCCTTTGTTGCTTACATAGAGAAATTGTGCGAGTTTTGTTTTCAAGACAGCAGTGTGCCTCTACCTGGACTGACTCTGTAGCAGTCTTATTGCTCTGTCATTACACATAACAAAAGCAGATGTAAGAGATATAAGGTGGGTGAGGTAATATCTTTCACTGGACCAGCGTCTGTTGGTGAAAGAGACAAGTGTCACTCTTATTACCTTTCCCAGACCTGAAGAAGAGCTCTGTGTATCTCGAAAGATTCTCTTTCACCAACAGACGTTGGTCCAGTAAAAAGATATTATCTCACTCACCTTATCTCTTTACTGTAGCTATGTCAGTCCCAGAATATTAATGCTTCATAAAAGCAGATGTAGGTGGTTTGGCTGAAGGTCTCTGTAATCCAGTTATCCGCATAACACGGGGTGATAACTTTTAGGTATTTCCTTTTTTTCCCCAGCAAGTTCTCATCTCTCTTTTCTTTCCCTGTCTCTCTCTCTCCCCTCCATCAAAATTTTTTTTTCGTTGAAATCTGCAGATTTTTCCATTCACTTGCCTTGTGGGTTTCTGAAATTCATCAATTTGTCTCAATTTTTTTACATTTTAATTTCTTTAGCCTTTCTTTTAACCTTTAACCTTTGAAAGAAATATGTTCTACAGAAGGAGATCCCAGCAATTCCCTCCCAATCTCCTATTATGTCTTGAATCTTAAAAAGGAGTGTGAATTTTGTAAGGTAAATTGGCTTTAAAGTAGAAACTAGGGCTGTCAAGAGATTAAAAAAATTAATAGTGATTAGTCGCGCTGTTAAAAATAATAGAATACCATTTAAATATTTTTGACTTTTTTCTACATTTTCAAATATATTGATTTCAGTTACAACAGAGAACACAAAGTGTACAGTGCTCACATTATATTTATTTCTGATTAAAAATATTTGCACTGTAAAAAACAAAAGAAATAGTATTTTCAGTTCACCTAATACAAGTACTATAGTGCAATTTCTTTATCATGGAAGTTGAACTTACAAATGTAGAATTATGTACGAAAAAATAACTGCACTCAAAAACAAAACAATGTAAAACTTTAGAGCCTACATGTCCACTCAGTCCTATTTCTTGTTCAGCCAATCGCACAGACAAACAAGTTTGGTTATAATTTATAAGAGATAATGCTGCCTACTTCTTGTTTACAGTGTCACCTGAAAGTGAGAACAGGTGTTCGCATGGCACTATTGTAGCCAGTGTCGCAAGATATTTATATGCCACCTGCATTAAAGATTCATATGTCCCTTCATGCTTCAACCACCATTCCAGAGGACAAGCGTCCATGCTGATGACTGGTTCTGTTTGATAATGATCCAAAGCAGAGCGGACCAACGCATGTTCACTTTCATCATCTGAGTCAAATGCCACCAGCAGAAGGTTGATTTTCTTTTTTGGTGGTTCTGCATCTAAGTGTTGCTCTTTTAAAACTTCCAAAAGCATACACCTCGTCCTTCTCAGATTTTGGATGGCACTTCAGATTCTTAAACCTTGGGTCGAATGCTGTAGCTATTTTTAGAAATTTCACATTGGTACCTTCTTTGCGTTTTATCAAATCTGCTGTGAAAGTTTTCTTAAAAAGATCATGTGCTGGGTCATCATCCAAGACTGCTATAATATGAAATATATGGCAGAATGTGGGTAAAACAGAACAGGAGACATACAATTCTCCCCCAAGGAGTTCAGTCACAAATTTAATTAACACATTATTTTTTTTAATGAGCATCATCAGCATGGAAGCATGTCCTCTGCAATGGTGGCTGAAGCATGAAGGGGCATAGAAATGTTTAGCATGTCTGGCACGTAAATACCTTGCGACACCGGCTACAAAAGTGCCACGCAAACGCCTGTTCTCACTTTCAGGTGACATTGTAAATAAGAAGCAGGCAGCCTTATCTCCTGTAAATGTAAACAAACTTGTTTGTCTTAGCAATGGCCTGAACAAGGAGTAGGACTGTGTGGACTTATGAGCTCCAAAGTTTTACATTGTTTTGTTGAGTGCAGTTATGTAATAAAAAAAAAAAATTCTACCCTTGTAAGTTGCACTTTCACCATAAAGAGATTGTACTACAGTACTTGTATGAGGTGTATTGAAAAATACTATTTATTTTGACATTTTTACAGTGCCAATATTTGTAATAAAAAATAACACTATAAAGTGAGCAGTGTCTACTTTGTATACTGTGTTGTAATTGAAATAAATATATTTGAAAATGTAGAAAACATCCAAAACTATTTAAATAAATGGTATTCTATTATTGTTTAACAGTGTGATTAATCGTGTGATTAATTTTTTTAATCGTTTGACAGCCCTTTTAAAAACTATTAACTATCAAGGCAGAAACAATGGATGTATTATGCTTGTGCTGTCAGTGATAACTCTATTATAACTATTTAAGGTAATACTTCCAAATAAACTAACACTTTCCTACTAAAATATGGCAACTAGGCAGACACTAATTTTTATATAATATGCCTGGCAGGGGCAGAGCATTCCTCTCGTTAAAAATAGCAAGATCAATGTTCGGTGAATTTAGATATGTTCTTGGAAAGTATTTTTGTTTTTGAAAGTGTGTTTCATATTACAGAAAGCTATCAGAAAAGTATGTTGTAGTGAAAATTAAACATGGAGGCCTCTCTAATACAGGTAGTCTTCACTATTCACAAAAATGTTTCTTTAGTAACAATTGAAAAGGTGACGGTTTCTTGGTGTTTTGAATTTATCTGGTTTCAGAGTAGCAGTCATGTTAGACTGTATCTGCAAAAAGAACAGAAGTACTTGTGGCACCTTAGAGACTAACAAATTTATTTGAGCATAAGCTTTCGTGGGCTACAGCGCACTTCATCAGATGCATAGAATAGAACTTATAGTAAGAAGATATATATATACATACAGAGAACATGAAAAGGTGGAAGTTGCCATACCAACTCTAAGAGGCTAATTAATTAAGATGAGCTATTATCAGCAGGAGAAAAAAAACTTTTGTAGTGATAATCAAGATGGCCCATTTCAGACAGTTGACAAAAAGGTTAACATGGGGAAATAGATTCAATTTGTGTAATGACCCAGCCACTCCCAGTCTCTATTCAAGCCCAAATTTAATGGTATCAAATTAATACCAAATTAATGGTATCACCCACAACTATTTCACATTTGGGGACAACATATACCTTCAAGTCAACGGCACTGCTATGGGTACCCCGATGGCCCCACAGTATGCCAACATTTTTATGGCTGACTTAGAACAATGCTTCCATAGCTCTCGTTCTTTAACGCCCCTACTCTACTTGCGCTACATTGATGACATCTTCATCATCTGGACCCATGGAAAAGAAGCCCTTGAGGAATTCCACCATGATTTCAACAATTTCCATCCCACCGTCAACCTCAGCCTAGACCAATCCACACAAGCAGTCCATTTCCTGGACACTACTGTGCTAAACGATGGTCACATAAACATCACCCTATACCGGAAACCTACTGACTGCTATACTTACCTACATGCCTCCAGCTTCCATCCAGGACACACCACACGATCCATTGTCTACAGCCAAGCTCTAAGATACAACCGCATTTTCTCCAATCCCTCAGACAGAGACAAACACCTACAAGATCTCTATCAAACATTCTTAAAACTTCAGTATCCACCTGGGGAAGTGAAGAAACAGATTGACAGAACCAGAAGAGTACCCAGAAGTCACCTAGTACAGGACAGGCCCAACAAAGAAAATAACAGAACGCCACCAGCCGTCACCTTCAGCCCCCAACTAAAACCTCTCCAGCACGTCATCAGAGATCTACAGCCCATCCTGAAAGATTATCCCTCACTCTCACAGAACTTGGGAGACAGACCAGTCCTCGCTTACAGACAGCCCCCCAACCTGACACAAATACATTTTGAAGGATGTATAATGCGGCTATATTCAGTGTATGCCAAGATATTTACAGTTCTCTACAATAAGTAGGCATTCTCTTTGTCACTAGCTGATGAAATGTTGAGATAATGCTGTGTGTCCAGATTCTAAAATTGCTATTGGTATATTCTTTTAATCAGAGAGGCTGGTGGTGACTGCTGAACACTGTGAAAAGAGTCTGGAAGATTTGCTGCGAGAGAGGAAACCTGTGAGGTACAGTATCAGGGAAAACATAGGGAGAGAACACACTAACCAAAAGCTTTAGATACCTTATCATTTAAAGCGCAGACACAAATTTTCTTTAACAAAACAAACAAACAAACTACTTTTATGGATCCATATGAATTTAATACTTATATTGGCTAATATTTAACGCTTAAAGCACTGTCTTCCAGACTGCCAGACTTAACACTTGCTTAGGAGGCTTTGTGTATATTTCTTCAGACTCTAAAAGGTGAAGAATTTTAAAGAGAAATGTTTAAAATTAAGAAATACTTTTCTGCACACTAAACCTTGTTTTTATTTTAATAAGTGCTCTATTTTGGAATAGAGTGAAAGTTAAGAGAAGGGATTAGCATTTACATAAAAATCAAAATGTAAAAACAGTGTTTACAAAGATTTGGCAGTTGAGATTCACAATTCTGACACAAATGCAAAAATTTTCACAATACATTTCTACACAAGTAATACAAATGTAGGTGTATGCAAAAACTCACACAACACAGTTCTAATGTGAAGTTCTCCATCAAGTTTGGTCCTTACAGATACTACAGTAATGCATTCCATGGTCACTACTGTGACTCTTATTGCAACTTTAAAGTTGTAATTACTGTAAGGAAAGAAATATTATCGTTAGTGGTTTCAGAAGGGCATATTTTAGGTAAGGAACTATCTTATGACTTAGCACATAAATCTGTCTTTATCTGTATATGTAGAAGGTTTATACACAACACGAAGAAGACCATGTTAGTAGCTCCCTAACAATTTCCTCTCTGTTTATTATGTGAGTTAAGTAGTTTCTGTGGGCACTGTGTCCATATTATATTTCCATAATAATTCATTGTTAACACTAAGGTTGCACAGTTAACCATGCTGCTCTGTATCTGTGACAGTAAAGAATGAACATGCCATCCTAACTTTTCCCTTTGTGCATACCAATAAGTATTACAATACAGTATTTACATATTAAATACTAATTCTCAACTATTCTAGAGGTTTTGGTACTCTGTAAGGTAACATAACATGATATCTAAAGATAACACAATATCTGAAGACTGCATTTTAAGGAGCAAAGTTAAAGGTTGAGTGCAGAACCTTAACTTTCATGCTTTCATACCTGTATATATGCTGTGTATTCATATGGGGCCTGATCCAATGCCCATCAAAGTCAATAGGAAACTTTCCATTAACTTTGGTGGGCTTTGGATCAGTCCCTTTCATACTCCTATGAAGCTTTAGAAATAATTAAAGCAGGAGAAACCCCCCCCCCCTTACCTTGCTCTACTATACTGCTTTCTCATGGTCCTCCCAAAAATGTATGTTTTAGTGTGGGATGTGAGGGAGCACAGACTGACTACTACCTCTTGGCTAGTTTTGAGAAAAGTCCACTTAAAGTAAAATAGCTATTTGTTTTGGATTAAATAATAAAAAGATGCCTGTACAAAGGCGTAGGTGCCCTGGCAGTTAATTTTACAATAACCCCAGCAACAATAAAACAGTTGTTCAAACAACCCTCTCCCAGCCCTTAAAAAAAAAAAAAAAAATACCTGTTTTCCCTCCTTTTAGGGAAATAGCCTCAATCTTCTCTAAAAGTCTTCTTAATTAAATAATATCTTTTGCAGTAGTGGCTCCTGGCTCATTTGCTTGTGCAATGCATTTCTCAAGACTCCTGACTACTGTTCATTTTTATAGCACTTGAAGATGTCTTAGGGAATTTCAAAAATGATGTACTAACTTTGTTCAGTTGTTATGGTTCATCTTCACAACAAGCAAAGTTATTCATCCTCGGTAATGACTAACTGCATTAGTATTCAGAATTTCTGCCATTTTTGCTGTGGCTCTGTCCCGAAAGTGGGAGAAGTTTGTGTGGTGGTTTTGTTTTGTTTTGTTTTTGTTTGTTTGTTTGTTTGTTTTTTTGAGTGGGGAGGAAATATGATGTTGTGGTTTGGATTTTTTTCCATTTAACACAAAAATTCTGAAAATCTTCTACTGAGACATTAAAATAAATCTGAGTTTAGGTATTGAAACTTATTTCCAAACAGGAATTTTTAAAGAAATAATGAGCATATGAAATGGAAAGTAATTCCTGTATCCTCAGTATATAGTAGGTGCTACTGCTGCAGTTGATAGCATATGTAATAGAAGCTAAAAGATAAGTTATACTTCTCTTCAAGCAATGTTTCCAGTGAGACTAAGACAAATATTTCCCCTTTACTTGTCTTTTGTGAGACCCATCAATAGCCAGAAATAATTTGGACAGGAGCAATTCCCAGTTATTTGATCTGTCTGTCTGTTAGCTTTGTAGAGACCTGTTTGGCTTTTTCCACGTATTCTGATTGAATTAGTCTATGATAGCAGAGCAGGTTTAATACCCAGAGCTGATGTGTATGCTATTGTAACTAATTTAATAAACTGTTTATGGAATGGAGAAGCTGCTCTTACGGTTTCTAGATTAGTTTTTCCCATGTTTGCCAGAAACTAAGTCCTTTGCACCTGTACCACAAGTTGATGTAAAGTCAGCAGGAAATCTTCTATTAGGTTAGTGTTGAAATTCAAGACGTACCATTGTGGACTGTCCAGCTTTCCATACATATTGCAAAACAACAGGCTGTCCAGCTGTCTGGTAGTTATTTGCAGTTAATTATCTAAAGTCATGCATCACTTATGGCACACACTACTTACAGTCTGTTTTACGTTTTTTTCTTTTAAAAGTGAACAAGAGCATCCTTCATGTTTAAAGTTAACTATCCTCAAAGTTTGACCAGGACCTCTTACCTATGGGTGGGTTCATCAGAATTAACAGTTTTTTGGACTCCTGGCCTCTGCTCTGCTGTGGGATAAGCACAATGTGGTAACTACTTGTACTGGGAAATGGGAGTATGGAGCCACCGCTGCTGGCCCTGGGGCTGGCCACACTGCTGGACTCATTCAGTTGTCTCCATTTCACACAGAAAAAGTTATTTCCAGAACCTGGAGGATTAGAAATTTAATTCCCATTTTAAATGAGAGTTTAAATGATGCAGGGCTGCCTGCAAAGTGCTGATACTTACCACCACTGCATAATGGCTCAGGCCAGACTCCCTCAGGAGATAGAGACAAAACTATCCCTTCCATGCTCGCTATTTCCTGGGAGACAAATTAAAACCATCTCAGTGATGTTAGTCATGGGGAACAGTGCAGGCAGTGCTACGAATCGATGCGTTCACAAAATAACAATATTAAATTGCATTTATGACAACATTTCCGTAGAATGTGGGCAGCATGGCTACACAGGCCCTTGAGGCACTAGAAAAAGCCAGTCAAATGTTTGCGCGCGCGTGTGTGTGCGCGCGCACACACACACACACACACACGTTAGGTTCCAGAGTCCTCCTAATGAAACAAAGCCAGACTTCTGAGAACTTCCTTCCTACCACATATGGGCAAATGCCTCACATCTTGCGACTTTCAGAATCCCCTTAGCAGAAGAGGAGAATAAATGAATAACTTCCAACAGTGGATCAAGGTGTGAGTGGGGTTAGGAGATGAATCCTGTGCAAGTGGTCAAGAGTCCTCATGGCTAACCAGTGATGGATTCTCCACCACTGACACTTTTTAAATCAAAATTGGATGTTTATCTAAAAGACATGCTCTAGGAATTATTTTGGGGAAGTTCTATGGTCTGTGTTATATAAGAAGTCAGACTGGGTGATCACAATGGTCCCTTTTGGCTTTGGAATCTAGGAATAAACTGATCTCCAAATTTGTGGATGGGAAAGAGTTTCCCTGGGGCACATTGGCAGGAACGTGGCAATATTGTCACCTTTTGAAGCACAGAGTTGGGATTGCATGTTAGGCTCCCATGCTTTTATCCTATAGCACTGCAGAACACTGGCTGGCTTTGTTCCATCCTGTCTGTCTTTTCTATATTCTCTGCTTTTTCATATGTCTCGGGAGCCTGCTGTATTTTAAATACCAAAACAGTTGTTCATCTCTAGAAAACAACAATATTAGTTCACCAGTATTGTTAACTGCTGAGTCACGAACTAGCCTATTCCAGACTGTTGATTAGCCTTTACCCGGTGTTGGGGAAGGTTGGCCTCCATAGCAATGACTGGAACTCTGGAGATGGGAGTTCAGTTCCTGGCTCAGCCACAGACGCAGTGTGTGCTTAGATCAGTCACTTTCTCTTTCTGGCCTCAGTTCCCCATCTGTAAAATGGGGATGATAATCCTTTTTTCCATTCTTTGTCTTTTCTGTTTGAGTCTGTTCTGCAGCATGGGTTGTCTTTTACTATGTGGGTATACGATGGGGCTTCCAGGGATTGTTGTAACATAAATAACAATACGAAAGCTTGATAGAACTTTCATTTATAGTTGGAGCTACAAATGAGTATCCTAACTAGTATGAGTGTCTTAACTTCTGTTTAGCTCAGACACTCAGGTTACCTTTCCTAGACCTGAAGAAGAGCTTTGTGAAGCTCAAGCTTGCCCCTTCCACCTACAGTAGTTGGTCCAATAAAAGATATTACCTCATCCATCTTGCCTCTCTTCTAAACATCTGTAAAATGGGTTATTAGTCCAACTCATGCTCTCTCTCAAAATCTAATTAAAATAACCCTTATTTGTGTGGTAATAGTCCAGGTTCCTCCACTCTGAGGAGAGGAGGTGAAAAACTGAAAGATCATGCTGCATAGTGGGAGTAGAGACGGGAGAGAGTGCCACCTTCACACATTTGGGAACTCTTAGAATTCCCCTGCCGCTGCTTTGGAGTGGCCAGGCTTTGTGGAATTTTTGGGGTGGAGCCAGGTGCAGGAAGGTTTGGAGTTAGACCATTTACTCTCTTCAGTATTCTCCCGTGTTTACCATGGAAATATTCATATGGATAGTTCACCTGGAATTAATGCTGTTTGAAGCAGCATTAATTCCTGTGAGTTCTCTTCCTGGCTGCTGTGATGAAGTCACATGGGATTCTGGTAACAGCAGCACAGCTCCATTTGAAACTGTAGTGCCTTAGGGAAAGTAAGCAATAGCAGTGGTGCTAGAAACAGGCATTGATCTGGGAGTCTCTGATGACTTTCTTATCCTGGAGCATTTGGGCAGCCATGCCACACCAATTCTGTCCTCTTGAGAGGAGATGTACAAGTAGATTATTCTATGTAACCCATTCAGTTTCTAGTGACAGTGTCCATGGGAAGGCATGATCTAGATAATAGTTTCTTGTTCACCTAATCATAGTAACTTGCAGTGTAGTTTTCCTCACTGTAGCTTTAATTTTCTTAACAGTTCCCTCAGCCTCTCCTCATAAGTCATATGCTCCAGCCCCCTAATCATTTTTGTTGCCCTCCGCTGGACTCTTTCCAATTTTTCCACATCCTTCTTGCAGCGTGGGGCCTAAACTGGACACAGTACTCCAGATGAGGCCTCACCAATGCCGAATAGAGGGGAATGATCACGTCCCTTGATATGCTGGCAATGCTCCTACTTATACAGCCCAAAATGCCATTAGCCTTCTTGGCAACAAGGGCACACTGTTGACTCGTATCCAGCTTCTCATCCACTGTAACCCCTAGGTCCTTTTCTGCAGAACTGCTGCCTAGCCACTCGGTCCCTAGTCTGTAGCAGTGCATGGGATTCTTCCGTCCTAAGTGCAGAGATTAGGCCCCGAAAACTTGGCCCTAAGCGTCTAGTGAATTGCCTGTAACAATGCCTGTGTATGAAAGGGTTCTTGTGAATATGCTTCTCAGATATCTTCAAAGTGATCTAAATGAAATACCTGAAAAATCTGAAGGGGGAATGATAAAATTCCAAAGTCCATCAAGTTCCATAAGGTCCGTTCTCACTATTGTTTAAAGCTTTATTAGGTTTGTAAAGTTACTGTCTGCTTCCACCACTTTGATACCCAGAGATGACAAGTTAAGATATTAAAAGATGGGGAATTAAAAAAAAAAAATTGAGCTATTTTAGAACTATTTTTAGAACTATCATTTTTCCAGACAATATTAAAGAAACTTTAAGCAACACTTCATTGCTGTTATAATATGAGTTGTGTATTTTTCCTTGCGTGTCATGCTTGAAGTGGTTTTATTTTTCATTCTTTGATGAAGTTGATCTGCACTTGTATTCTTAATAATAAAAATGCCAACAAATGTAGCATTCAGACATTTAGCAGACTTCTGGCACCTCCTATAGTATTTTTGGATTGCTCTTAAATTTGTGACTAGGGCGGTCTACGCATATTTCTTTCTTTAATACAAAATAGTTTTCATATGTTTTGAAAGTTATGGTTTAGAAAAACTACCAGCGAACCATCAGAGATACAGAGGTATAGTATGTTGTACATGGACTCTTTGATAGGAAGCAGGCTATGTCTGCAGCTGCTCACTAGCTTGGTGGAAAATATGATCTGAGTGTCTCGGATGAGTAAGTTTTATTTGCCTTTATGAAACTATTGTCTACTCACTTGATTAGATTTCTTCATTCTATTCTGAAAAGAATGCAGTTCTTGGAGTGAAATTATAGTATGAAAGGTACTGTAGCAAAAAAAACCTTTCATATAGCTATGGATTTAAAAAAACCTAGACTTACAGATGGATGCAAGTCTTCTAAAGCCTGAAACTTTCCTGTGGTTTGAGTTCAAAAGCTGCACATGACCAGGACATCAAGGGGTGCATCTACTCTGCTTTGAATCAAGACAGTGGGCTCAAACTTTCCATGAGAAACCCATGTGCTATAATGAAGGTATACTGAACAAGGGTAGATGATGAAGTAGTAAAATGCACTAGCATTAATAGACAGAATCTTTTAAAAAGTAGTTTCTCTCTTGCCATGTATAAGATACTATACTTTGGGGGCATTTACTAGCTTCCGAGTTTTCCTTTTAATTCTCTGCCAGAGGTTTATTTCCAAAACAAAATGTATTTTAGTGAAAACATAATGTAAGAATAACATTAGTCAAGATTGTTTATTCATTATCTAAAGCTAATTTTCTTAATATAGAAATCAAACACTTTTGTAAATAAAGAAATTGGAGTTGGAGCTAGATTGTAAAATATAATCAACTGTAGCATTCCTTCTATACAATAGATATATTTTGCATTTGTTCTTTTATGTGAACAGTTACGAATGTTCAGGATGTTAAACAACGACAACAAAAAATAGCTAATGTGAGGTATTGAATACGTGAGGTATTGAATACATGCCCAATCCTGTCTCATTGAAGTCAATGATGTTTTACCATTTTCTACAATGGGTGCAGTAACAAGCTGTGAGTATGTGTGTGTGCATATACAATTTACTATATGCCATGTAAGTTACACTTTTCTTACATTCTAAACATGTCCTATGTGTGAACTATAGGATTTCTCTACACAGACTTATATTCAGGGTATAGTTTTTCTTTCCTCACATGATAGAGGAACTAATACAAATATACTGTTTTTCTTCCACCAAGACATACTACAGTTGTATTTTTGACTTTAAAAAAAGGTCATGGTATGTCTATCATATCTCTCTAATGTAAAATAATAGTAGGCATGGGTAGCGCACGTTGCTGAATTCCTGCTTTCATTCTATTTTACCCTGTCCCCGTTACAGCTCCTCATAACTTTTTCTAACAAATTCCTTTTGTGCTGAAACTGTCGATGCCCAATTTTTGGGGAAGAAAAGTTGGTCAAAATCAGTGGGACAATTTTTCATTCATTCAAATGGTGAAGGAAGGACAATATACTTTATGCTCCAGTGAGAAATTTTGAGCGAACATAGTTTTAAACCAAACCTTCTCCAAAAATCCTAGCAGAGCAGCGCAGCGCCATCCTCCTAAGGGTAGGTATCTTGGTCCTGTTGACACATTTCTGCCACAGACTTTTTGAAAGGGTTACATAGAATCCCATTTAGTATAAGTGCGCATGTTATCCCCAGCAAACCACCAGACCAGACAAATAATCTACCAATGAACATTACTGGTTTACATGAGCTACAGATGTCATAGAAAGCTGTTAGTGTTTTTCATCTTGATTCGTTGAGCTAATGAGTAATATAAATTTCGGATCTCAACTTGAGATCGCAAGAAGTGGTTAGTTTTCAATGCTTGTCATATTTTTTTCTGTATAGGTTATCTAGCGTGAGGAACTGACCAATCCATTAAACTTAACACATTGTGTATGTTTTACCTTTGTTTCTGTTTTCTTGAGCAAGTGGCAAGTTGGTGACTAGTATTAACTTGCAAGCTATGGTATCTCCTGAGAAGTGAGATCACAAAACATTACACACACAAACACCATCAAATTTAGCATCACTCGGTAACTTAATGGACACACATTTTAAAATGTGCCCTCCGATAACTTGAAATTTAACTCTGCCACCACTCTTTTATTTGACTCATGAACCTGCTTTTGCTATTGTCTTGCTGTTTAAAATTAAATGTGAATAGGTGCACATACATTCCGTTCTCTCACCTCCCTCTAGAAGTGGCCCCAGGGTTTTGAGATTTTAAGTAAAGGGGGCAGTATATCAGTCACCTTCTGCCTCGTCTATCTGTGCTTTCTGCAGTGTAGCCCCTCATATTGGGAACAGCCTCTCAATTAATGCATATCTAGCCTTCTCCCTCTAACCCCACCCAAAAAAACCCTTCTGAAAACCCATACCGGAGGGAACAGGAGCAGTATGATGGCTGCAGATTACACCTCTACCCTGATACAACGCTGTCCTCGGAAGCCAAAAAATCTTACCGCGTTATAGGTGAAACCGTGTTCTATTGAACTTGCTTTGATCCGCCAGAGCGCGCAGCCTTGCCCCCCCAGAGCGCTGCTTTACCGTGTTATATCCAAATTCGTGTTGTATCGGGTCGCGTTATATCGGGGTAGAGGTGTACTACTTTTGGTCACTGAATTTGTACCCATCCATGACTTCTAATTGTAAATGCTTATAGGGAAGTCCTGAACCCATGTGAGTTTACATCAGCTCAGATCTTAAGTCTTCTGTGAATCTCAAAATAGGTCTGTCCCAGTTCTTCTGTAACACATTTTAATTCCCAAAAGTGTTTCTCATGGTATTCCTCCCAGTTCTTTACATATGTTTCTAAAATAGTATTCTGAATGGAGCACTGAACTGACAAATTAGGGATGAATTTATTTGGATATGTTAGCATACACATGAGCCTCTCTAATGGTTTCTTGATTTGTGATCTTTTCATTTGTACAATTGCCTCCGCTTTTCTTGGGTGCAGTCAAACTCCTTAGTCACTGTGTATCTGTTTGTATTTTTGGCAAAACACTGGGATCTATATCAATATGATGTATTCTTTAACACATCTCGTCTGTTAAACACCTTATTAAGTTCTTTAAGGATACCTTTCAAATCTGAATCAGTAGGTAAGTTATTATGCATCCATTTGATCACCTGCACTTGCAGTCTGTTCTTCAACCAAAGCACATGGGACTTCCTGTTCCCCTAGTTCAAACTGCTGAGTAGCATCTGTCATGCCTGCATGCCATTTCACATGGGTTCAGTTTTGAGCCTGCCAGGTGCACCAAGCTTAGCTTTTAATCTTAATGTTGGGTGGTCAGTGACATTAAAAGAACATTAAGGTTATAAAGCCAAGTTCTCAAAAATTAGGAAATGACAGAGAATTAAAGTTGTGCATTTACCTTTTTTTATTTAAGGTTGTACTTGTCTTTTTCATTTTATTTGGTTTTAGTTGCCTTTATTAAAATAAAAATCATTCTCTTCTAACGCCTTTGGTCTACAGTGAGTCCACCAGGCCTGTTCTTTATGAACTGGCACTGCTTCACATAATCACAGAAACCAGAGATAGACAACATCTAGTTGATTTTTCCATCTCCCTGCTAATGCAGTATTGTTTTAACATATGATTGATAGGAGATATTGTTTTCAGTGCTATCAGTTTAACCCCAAAAAAGAACACTGCCATAAATGCAATAAGACCATTTTATTTTTAAATTGGTGAAGATTTTTTTTTTTAAGAAAATTTTAATTAGTGAGCTTTTTAGTGGGACTCTGCTGACTGCTTAGGGACAAAAGGTGGAAATAAAGTAAGTGTGTGTGTGTGTGGTTCCTGTGCTGAAATTAGAGGGGGGAAGTTTTCAACATGATTAGAGTTAAACCAAGCTCCTTTCACATCACTCATAATTTCCTTTGTCATCTTTGCTCACTATCTATCAAAAAGACTTTTATTTTAAGCAAGGGTAACTCACTCCTCTCTTTTCTCCTCTTCCTACTTGATCCTTCAGTTAGTTGATACTAAACTAGATTCCTAAATGTCATTAATATAAAAAAGTAATAAATGCAGGATTAGTATTTAACCACAGAATTGAACAAAAGAAATTGGACAGTGAAGGAAAAAGTTCTGTTCTTTTCTTTATCCTCCCACACTTTCTGGTGCATAGGGGTCCACCAGTTTCTGCTATTCCTGTCAGTCTTGTGCTCATCTGTTCAGGCTTCTGAGTGTCATGTTGAGGAATATGGCTTCTTTCTCTATTTTGTGTAATGTTTCTTTAGGTCACCCTCTTTTTCATCCTTCTGGGTTGTGTTCTTCTTATCAGGTGCTGTGAAAGCCATGTTGGTGGCATCCTTAAGTCATGCCCTAAATATGACCTCCATCCTCTTCTTACCATATTTGATACTTTAGATTGATTTGCTCTTCTTAGAAATTCTAACATTGCAAGAAACGCTTTGCAATCGACTCTGAAGATCTTCCAAAGGCATTTACATTAGAATGAAGGTCACCAAATGAAATTAATAGGCAACATGTTTAAAACAAACAAAAGGAAGTATTTCTTCACACAGTGCACAGTCAACCAGTGGCACTCTTTGCCGGAGGATATTGTGAAGGCCAAGACTATAACAGGGTTCAAAAAAGAACTAGATAAATTAATGGAGGAGAGGTTCATCAATGGCTATTAGCCAGGATGGGCAGGGATGGTGTCCCTAGTCTCTGTTTGCCAGAAGCTGGGAATGAGTGACAGGGAATGGATCATTTGATGATTACCTGTTCTGTTTATTCGCTCTGGGGCACCTGGCATGGGCCACTGCTGGAAGACAGGATTCTGGGCTAGGTGGATCTTTGGTCTGGCGCAGTATGGTTGTTCTTAGGAGTTGATTTTATCAATCTCTGTTGTAGATTTCTGACTCTGCTTCATAAAGGAGGACGGATTTTATGCCAGTGTTAAAAATTGTCCTTGTTAGTACCAGACTAGATTTATTTTTCTAAATCTTTTCAAGTTTGTGAAAGTTATTTGCTGCTTTTGATATTTGTTGCTTGACTTCTAGCATGGATAACATCTAGCATGACATCATTGCATATTTCACTCCATAGATAGGCAAAAGGACTTTTTCTTCATTTATTCTAATGGTTCCTTTTGGGACAGTGATAGCCATATATTTTGTTTTTGCCTTGTTGATGAGTAAACCAACTTGTTTTGCTGGGTTTGCCAAAAGCTGTTTCTTTTCTTCCTTTAAGTGATGTATTGAACTAAGCAGGACAATGAGGTCATCCAATTGTGTGGTTTTTTTTTTTTTATTTGTCCATAAAATTCCTGTGTTTCCTACTGGAGTTACTTTCCTCATAATGTGGTCAATGACCAGTGCAGACAACAGTAGAGACATACCCTTGCCTTACTCCAGCTGTCATTGCAAACCATTGGCCGAAGTGTTGTTGTCTACTACTGCACATTTGGCATTATCATGTAGATCAGGGGTCGGCAACGTTTGGCACGCGGCTCGCCAGGGTAAGCACCCTGGCGGGCCGGGCCAGTTGTATTTACCTGCTGACGCGGCAGGTTCGGCCGATCGCAGCCCCCACTGGCCGCGGTTCGCCGTCCCGGGCCAATGGGGGCGGCGGGAAGCGGCGCGGGCGAGCGATGTGCTGGCCGCGGCTTCCCGCCGCCCCCATTGGCCCGGGACGGTGAACCGCGGCCAGTGGGGGCCGCGATCGGCCGAACCTGCCGCGTCAGCCCAGCCCGCCAGGGTGCTTACCCTGGCAAGCCGCGTGCCAAACGTTGCCGACCCCGATGTAGATCCTTGATTTTTTTTCTAATTATGTTTGCTGGTATTCCATAATACGCCATAATTCTCCAAGGACTGTTGTGCATTTCTTACTTCATTACAAAATACTTTGAATAAAAGTAAAGTAAATACTGAAAACTGGTCAAATAAATTAGTTCTTAATAATTTATTCCAGGAGATACTGTTGGCATAATTTTCTCACTCTTTAGTCTTGTGGTGCCACTTAGAGTTGAGTGAAAGTTATGGGAGCTTCCAAGTTTGTTTTGCATTTTGTTGGTTTTCTTTTGTATGTTTATTTGTTGTGTATTTTGGACCTTCTGAGGCACTTGTAGTTTTTCTTGTTTCCTTTGACATTAGTTCATTATCTATTGTTGTCATAATAAGAACTGTCTCTCTATGGTTGTCTGATCTTATTTCTCACTTCTACGATGATATGGCTAACCTGTGTTTGATTCTGGAGCAAGGAGTCAGTTTTGTTTCTCAGTGCAAAACAACCTGGTTCAAAGCTAAGGACACTTCTTAGAGCTTTGCTCCTTTCTTGGAGGTGGAAGCGGGGGAATGTTGTCTCTTGGTCAAGCTTTGATAGTTTTATTCTCTTTCACCATTTATTGAATTGGGGAGGAAACTTATCTTCTTTTAAGAAAAACAAAACAAAATCTCCAGATTTATGCTGAAAGTATTGTGAAAATCCTGTGGGAACTTCAAAGAAGTAATTTTCCCTTTCCCAGTTCCCCAATATATAAAGTTTGGATATATGTATATAGAGTGGCCAAAACAATTTTAATGATCTTGAAATTCAGTTAAGTGCTTGAATGCTGAGCTAGTAACCCTAATTTTGTGTCTGAATGTAAATATTGGGTTCCTCATATTGAGGAATGAGTTAAGAACATTTTTCCTTCAACATAGTAAAGCGTGGCATATATTTGGTTGTTTGGAGAAAGTGAAAGATGAGGGGATGTACTGGATAGTGTAATGCTTAGTTAGTCTGTGAGTAATTTCGCTTCCAGGCATGATTTAACTTCATAAATGTGGATTATGATGAAAATATGAAGGGCATGCATGTCAATCTTTTTTTCTAGATGACTGAAATCCTATATAATCACTGTCTGCTAGTGGTAATTTTCGTAGTTTCCAAAAGAAACTATTCTGGCTTTAAAAAAAGGTAGGTAAAAAATCTACATCCTATAGCTGTTTGCATAAGTACCTGATACAATTGCAAATTATATGCTTTGATCTGTATCAGAGGGGTAGCCGTGTTAGTCTGGATCTGTAAAAAGCAACAAAGAGTCCTGTGGCACCTTATAGACTAACAGACGTATTGGAGCATAAGCTTTCGTGCATGCGTCTGACGAAGTGGGTATTTGATGCTTTGATCTGTGATCTTTGGAGATCTACAGGATTAACTTTTTAATTCAAATGAGTGCTGTAGGCATGCTCTTTTTTGTATCAGGTGATGGGTATTTGATGCCTTTATATGGAAAA
This sequence comes from Terrapene triunguis, assembly GCF_002925995.2. Lineage (NCBI taxonomy): Eukaryota > Metazoa > Chordata > Testudines > Emydidae > Terrapene > Terrapene triunguis. Next base: position 3,588,247 of record NW_020665057.1, on the reverse strand, counting down.
TTTCCCTCAAATCCATGAGCAGACAACTCTATCATGGTCTTATAGTCTAAACTATATGCACTAATTCCCCCAAAGCCTCTCCCCTGCATCTACCTTTTTAACTTGGTCAAAAGATGCTAAACAATTAAAGTTAGCCCCAGCCATTCTCAACTATTTCATTAAAGGAGCTGTTCAAAAGCAGTCAAAAGCTGTTTTTATAATGGCAAAAAATGCACAGAGTTAGATTACCATTTTGTCCTTAAACTTAACTTGCTTTTATTTTATTGCTTCACTAGTAATACAATGTTAAGTGGTTTAAACAGATTTAGAATATAGTTGATATTCTCTAGTAGATTTATTTCATTTATAATTGATTTTGGAAAAAAAACTTCATACCTAGAAATGGTATATTTGGTAGTTTCTTTCAATAGGTTTATTTCTTCCTTAGGATGTTATTTCATTATTGCCACTTCCCTATTCAGGGTTGGCAGTTTTTATAGCCTTCCTCCAAAACTCATCACTGCACACCTGGCTTTCTCTCTAAGGTTCACTGATATTTGGCCTATCTATCAAATATTTGGCCTCCCTGTCTTCTATCCACGATCATTGCAAGGGCCATCTTACCAATATAACCCTCAGGTCTCCACTGGACATGTCCATACCAACATAGCGTATCCTGCCTCAACGTGTCTTCAACTGGGGCAACCCGCATTAGGTCCCTCACAGCCTAATTTTTTTTTCCTAATTCAGTGTGTACAACCATTTGACCATCTCAACATCTTCATTTCTGTTGAAGAGAGCATATTGATTTATTTTCTGGTGGCTGGCCAAATCTGTCTATACATTAGGATGGGTTGACTTACAGTTTTATACACTCTACTTTTTAACTTTATTAGCATCTTTTTGTCACAGAGAACTGGGGTCAGCTCCTGCCATTTGCACTAAGCAGCTTTGGTATAATGCCAGGCATCACTCATGAACACACCATTGATTGCAGCCATTGATCCTAGATATTTAAATTCTTTCACTCTTCTAGATCTGTAATATCCTTTTATGGTGATTTCTCTTCCCTCAGTTATCATAGCCTCAGTCTTACCAATGTTCGCTCTAAGTCCCACGGGTACAAAACTGTATTGCCACTGTTCAAAGCTGGTTTGTAGGGTCTCACAGTCTTCTGCACATATCACTAAATCTTTTAATAGGCAGCAGGTTTAAAACAAACAAAAGGAAGTATTTTTTCACACAGTGCATAGTCAACATGTGGAACTCCTTGCCAGAGGATGTTGTGAAGGCCAAGACTATAACAGGGTTCAAAAAAAGAACTAGATAAATTAATGAAGGATAGGTCCTTCTATGGCTATTAGCCAGGATGGGCAGGGATGGTGTCCCTAGCCTCTGTTTGCCAGAAGCTGGGAATGAGTGACAGGGAATGGATCACTTGATGATTACCTGTTCCGTTCATTCGCTCTGGGGCACCTGTCTTCTGACAGTGTCCAATGTCAGGACACTGGGCTAGATGGATCTTTTGGTCTGACCCAGTATGGCCATTCTTATGTTCTTAAAGCTGTGCTAATAAGGTATCAGTCTAAATATAAACTCTCCAGAGATCCATGCCCTGTTAACAAAGCCATCAAATAAATACTGTTCCCAGTAAATACAATATGGCATTAAATTCAAGTCTCATTGCCACAGATTGCAGAGTCCTACTGGAAGTCCTATATTCCTTTGCAAATGAAGCATATGAAACATGCTGCCAGAACTACAGTATTCAAAATTTTACTTCATTGTTGGTCACATACTATAAAGGATCTCACTATGGCCCCAATCCTGTCTTTAGAATTCCTTAGGAATAACTACATCCATCATTACATCTCTAAGACCTAGTTCCTTCTTGTTCATTCCTCACTTTAAGAAAAAAATAATATCCACATACCCTTTTTCTTTATACTTGCATTAAATTAAGCTTGAATGGTATAGTAGTTGTGAAGGCAGTAGGGATTTGAAAGAGAAATTATTGGAATAAGTTTAAACTCAAAATTATATTCAGCTATAAAATGTGTTACATTAAAACAAGACTTCCAGTGCATAACCCTGGCGGCCTTCTATGACAGCACTCTTTCATTTACTTACGGCTTTTCCTTTGATTAAGTAAATATAATCCTTCTGGCCTTGGTATAAAGAGAGAAGCTGTGCTAAATTAACCATGGCACAGTAAAACAGATTTGGTGATTTTTGTCTTGAAGAGGCTGCAGCAAAGGCTGCAACTGGTAACTGTATGCAATAATTTTTCTCCCCCTACCCCCTCTCTCAAGGAAAAAAAAAAAAAAGGGTGGCTGTAGGGAGGCAAGAAAAATAGTGATGGAATTAATCAGCAATTTCCTGGCAGGAAATCTTTTTGAAAAGTAATAACTTTGGTTGGCTAATACACGTAATACTAAGGTTTGCTGTTTTAACAGTTTCACAGCTGAATAAGCATATGGCCTCCTCTAGGTAGCGTCTCAGTTCTAAAATGTAATATTTAAAACTTTTGAGTGGTTTTTGGGTGTTCATTCAGCTGAAGAGTAACCAAGGACAGATAGGTTTTTTTTTTTATCGTTATGGTTTCTGATAACTTTCCTTATTGGTTCACTGTGGCAAACCTGTCTTGATGCTGAGCAGTTATTACTATTCCTGTTCCTTGATGTAGACTTTAGCCAATATTTTATATCATCATTTGAGCTCAACCATTCATTTGAGGAGAGAGGGAAGGAAGCTGTACCACTTTTTTAACTTGTAACAAAAAATATTTTGATGGTTGTAGGTGACTGGATCATGTTTTATTGCCTTAATTGAGAAATACCATAATAAACCACACTCGATGCTGACACAAGGTATTAGCCAAGCTTGTAGGTAGTGTAAATGTAAGGTATTTTTCCCAATTATAGTTCTCCTCATACCTGGAAGAATGTAGTCGTTTGTGATAATCCTATATGGATGTTTCACTTATTATACATTATATATCAGATTTACAATGTTGTAAGACTTGACATCCGATGTGTACTTAATACTCTTGAAGTTTCATCATCAGTGGTGAAATAGAAATAATAGACCAGAACCTCTTCTGTTACATGGGTGTGACTTTGGTTGATCTCAGTGAGATTTGCACCCATGTAACTAAGAGCAAGATTTTGGCCCAGAGGGAACTCCTCCTGGGACCTGGACTCTTCCTTCTCTTTCCCTACCCCCTTCTTAAATTCAGCGATCTTGACTTTTTTTCACTGCCTTCTCAAAATGAACTTAATATGCAGAGATGTGAGAGTACCAGCAAAAGTCATCCTCTTCCATATGTAACTTTGGGTCAATCAGAACAGCAGTGAAAATGTCCAAATGCTATGGGTACTTCAGAATTCTGGACCCTTTTATGAAACTGCATAGAAGTCACAAGGACACACTAATTCCAAAGCATGATCTCTGTTTTTGTACATATGCAAAATAGTGTCAAAAGAAGGTGAAGATTGCTATTTTTCATCTTTACTGCTTCTTATAATTGCCTTTGTCTCCTTGCCCCCAAACTTTACCGTTCAAACAGCCAAAGAAAACCCCCAAAACAAACAAACCCCCGAATGTCTCAACATTTCATTTGTATCAGCTTAGTCTTTATCTCCTACATTGAGAGCTTTGGGCTTCATATGGGCCATGGGACTTATTTCTACCTTGACTCTCTTTTCTCAATGGTTCTAATATAATGATGCCATTCTTCTCTTGACGGTGAACTTTGTTCTCCTGGTAATGGGGGCATAGTGTGGTGGACCTCTCCTCAGCAAAATGGGAATAGGCAGTTTTGCACATATTTGGGGCTGTGTATTCCGAATACAATACATCAAAGCTTCTTATAAACTTGTCATTCCACTTTGGTCTCTGCTGATCTTTTAATTGTTTGGGATTGTTTATTCTTTATGACCTCACTAATGGCTTGAGATGGAATTGCAGATACTTTGTGCACTCTGGAATGCCCAGTATTCCTTTAAGTAATACTTTACTGTATAGTCTGCAGCATTGCCGACTCTTGCTACCTTATTGTGAGTCTCATGATATTTGGTGCTTTTGAAAAGGTTCTAGAGTTATTTGATCATGTGAGAATCTCTGCTTTTATTTTATTTTGTTAGTTTCTAGTCCTCTTGGTTGTGGAGAAAAGCTTGAAAATGTGAACCCTAAAAGCCTTGAAACCCAAAGGAGTTTGTTTTTCGCTTAACAACCATAAGATTTTTCATGATTTTGGGGGCCTGATTCATTATTTTTGAATACTTGTGATTATATGAATGTATTTTTTCACTCATAAGACTTACGCTATAAAATCAAAAGCCTTGTTTATTTTTCTAAGACCCCCAAATTAAGTTAATTTAGGATTAATCTGGGTCAGTTCTTCTTTTAAATGCTTAAATAGGATTTAGGTGTCTAATATTAGGCACTGAAGTTTGAAACTGTGGCAATAGCACGTTACTTTGATAATTGTACTTTTAAGAGCAGGGCTAATATTTATAAAATAACCGAAAATGATTATGACTTGTGACTTTCTCCCTGATGTCATTTGTCAATTTTGTCTTCCGCTGACTTTTTGAAAACTGATCTACAGTCAGAAAGCCTACTAGTGCCACTGGGATTTCTAGGTGCAGATTGGACTTAATTTTCAAATGTATATGTAATTTTAGCATTGAGGAAAAATGAGAGATTAATAGGTGCAGGCAGGCACTGTACAGGCTTCCCTCCCCACAGAACCTGAGGATTGTCCTTCAAAACCTCTGCTATCCCAGTACTAACCTCTCATAAGACTGCTAATTGTACCAAGTTGTGTGGTGGTTTTGTTTTGTGGGCAGATGCCCACTAGGGACTACAAGGGAGATCACAAGTCTTATTTTTACTTATGACCTGAGTTGGAATTCAAAATTCTGAGCTTTATAAGTAAATGGCTAGTGCATTACAGCACTGTGTGCCTCATAGCCTTCACACTGGTGAATAGGTCTAGTTGTCGGGGCTAGGACAGACTACAGATGAGACTCCTCAGAGTCTGGGAATCTGTGTGGTGTTTAATTTTTCCGATAAAGTTTTATTTTGAAACAAGAATATCCTTAACCACAGTCGCCCTGGTAAACTTATCCTGACGATTGAAAGTATTAAGGAGAATTGCTGTGTTTGCTTGTGGGTTGTAATCAAATCATGATGGAGACCATGCCAACAACGTTAACTCTAAAATGCGCAGACCTAGTAGATGTACTTCTATTTTGATTTAGTTTAAGCCCACGATAAAATAACCTCTACAATGGGGTGAAACCCTGACCCTCTTTGATGTTAGTTCTGCTCTTCTGTCACTAGTTTGCTCTCTTTGGAGGGGCGGAGTGCAGGAGGATGTGAGAGGTCTGTATGGTTCTCGTTTCCGTTAATGAAATAGTGTCCATGTGAAGCGTGAGGTATGTTAATAATCCTACTTAAATTTAGCTTGTTATTGTATGTTCAGGTGTCATTACATGGTTTTTTAGTGAGAAATTTTATTTTAATGTTTTCTCCCTATTGTCACCTTCATGTCACATCCTGTCATATTAAGTAAATTTTTTACCTAGAATGCATAGACCAGCATCTGGTTTTAAGAGAGGTCTGTTTTTACCTATTTTTTCCATCTGGTGATCATTTTGGCCTGAAAGCTTGTCTATTGCATCATATTTGTTGGTCCAATAAAAAGTATCTTATTATTTTACCTTGTACATCTGGGCTGACTCAGACTACGGTGTAGGCGAAGTGGTTTGTCCCTGGTCAGTCAGTGGCAGGCAGAGTCAGGATCAGAAACTGGGAACATGGATCACAGGTATTTTTGCTCTAAGCACTAAACCACATGGCTTTGCAGATGTCATTAGGATAATTCTTTATAAGGTGTATCTGTTGTTTTCCAAAGGACTTTATTCATTCACTTCCCCTTTTTATAGGATGAATGCTATAGACCTTAAAGAAACTCAAGGTGTTAAGCTTTAAAACTTCTGCTTTATAAGCAGTCAGGCCCATTAAATCATTCATAATGACAATGCACTGAAAAAGAAAAATAGCACATCTATTAAAACATCCTTAAGTACAGTACGCTATGTATTGGAAACAACTTTTCCTTTTTTAATGATACCTTTGTTCATTTTCCTCATGATTTACATTAGCACTGGAATAATACTGAAGGGTAGGTCTGCCTGCTGAATGCTTCACAGCCTGTGATGTGATTTCACTCATATAGACACTTAAACATTGCCTTCAAAGTCATCCTTATGCTTTTGAAAAGTGTAATAAAACCCAGCAGTATTTTGAATCACAAGTGGTGTGAGCCAGATGAAGATGTGGTACACCAAATACCCTTACGCATAAGTTAGAGGCTTCCTGAGGAGTTTTATAATAAACTTAATAATTTTTGTATTCTATTCTGTCTGCTACATTCCCTTCCAGTTCATATAATTGATAGTATAAATGCTTTCCCAACTAAATTAGCTATGCTTACCATCACAATCTCAGTGCAACTTTTTAAATCAAATACATAATAAAGTGCTAAATAAAGGCATTCCCACCTGCATCAAACTCCTGTTGTTTTATGTAGAGTTTTTTGTAATTTATTTACCCAGGAAGACTCACGTCAGATGCACATCTGGTTTTCAACCAGGTCCTGCTTTTTATCCAATTTTCCAGCTGGGTTGATGAAGACATAAGGAGGTCAAATGACTTCCTCAAGGTCACATAGTGATTCAGCATCTCAGCTGGGATTAGAACCAGGCTGTTGTAACCATTGGACCACACAAACTATGTATTCTAAACTCCTCTACGGGGGGTGAACAAGTTAGTAGTCTATCTGCGTGGTATTCTGTAAGCTAACTGCAAACTTCACTTCCTATTGCTTGTAGTTTTGCATGTGCTACAGTAATGTCACATTAAGGATTTTTTCATATTACAACAGTCACAGCCTCGTCCAATCCTGTTCTCGGAGAAGATTCAAGTCTGTTGTGATCAGATCCCATGTTCTGCTAAGCTCCTGGGATCTGGGTGTAATTAATGTCACTGTTCCTGCTCCAGGTCACTCAGGCAGACCCCGTGGAACCCTGCAATCCTGCCACCTAGACCCTGGAACCAGTGTCTCAATCCTCCCCAACCCCCAGAGTTGCATAGGCAGGTTCCTTCTATGTTCCTTTTATGTTCCTTCCTTTTATGCCTGACTTAGAACAACACTTCCTCAGCTCTTGACCCCTAGTGCCCCTACTCTACTTGCGCTACATTGATGACATCTTCATCATCTGAACCCATGGGAAGGAGGCCCTTGAGGAATTCCACCAGGATTTCAACAATTTCTGCCTCACCATCAACCTCAGCCTGGACCAGTCCACACAAGAGATCCACTTCCTGGACACTACAGCGCAAATAAGCGATGGTCACACAAACACCACCCTATACCGGAAACCTACTGACCGCTATACTTACCTGTATGCCTCCAGCTTTCATCCAGACCACATCACACGATCCATTGTCTACAGCCAAGCCCTAAGGTACAACCACATTTGTCTCAGACAGAGACAAACACCTACAGGATCTCTATCAAGCATTCTTAAAACTTCAGTACCCACCTGCGGAAGTGAAGAAACGGATTGACAGAGCTAGAAGGGTACCCAGAAGTCACCTAGTACAGGACAGGCCCAACAAAGAGAGTAACACAACGCCACTAGCCCTCACCTACAGCCCTCAATGAAAACCTCTCCTGCGCATTATCAAGGATCTACAACCTGAAGGACGATCCCTCATTCTCACAGACCTTGGGAGACAGACCAGTCCTCGCTTACAGACAGCCCCCCAAACTGAAGCAAATACTCACCAGCAACTACACACCACACAACAGAAACACTAACCCAGGAACCAATCCCTGCAACAAACCACATTGCCAACTCTGTCCACATATCTATTCAAGGGATACCATCATAGGAGCTAACCACATCAGCCACACCATCAGGGGCTCGTTCACCTGCGCATCTACCAATGTGATATATGCCATCACATGCCAGCAATGCCCCTCTTCCATGTACATTGGCCAAACCGGACAGTCTCTACGCAAAAGAATAAATGAACACAAATCAGACATCAAGAATTGTAACATTCAAAAACCAGTAGGAGAGCACTTCAATCTCCCTGGACGCTCAGTAACAGATTTAAAAGTGGCAATTCTTCAACAAAAAATCTTCAAAAACAGACTCCAACGAGAAACTGCAGAATTGGAATTTAATTTGCAAATTTGACACCATCAAATTAGACCTGAATAAGGACTGGGAGTGGCTGGGTCACTGCAAAAAATAATTTCCCCTCTGTTCATCCCTTCTTGCCAACTTTTGGAAATGGGCCACATCCACCCTAATTGAATTGGCCTCATTAGCACTCACTCACTCACCCACTCGGTAAGGCAACTCCCATCTTTTCATGTGCTTTGTATTTATACCGGCCTACTGTATTTTCCACTCCATGCATCTGATGAAGTGGGTTATAGCCCACAAAAGCTTATGCCCAAATAAATTTGTTAGTCTCTAAGGTGCCACAAGGACTCCTCGTTGTTTTTGCGGATACAGACTAACACGGCTGCCCCTCTGAAACCTGTCCTCCTTCTGCGTCTCTTGTTTCAGGTGATGAAATGGTTTCCTTTGGCTTGGAGAAACACACCTTTAAAACCAATCTCTGTGTTTGTCAAGCAGAGAAAGCTGCAGCTCCCCCATCTATGTAAGTGGATCAGAGAGAGTTCCAGCTCCCTTCTCCCAAATGAGGTTTTGGTAAAGAGTCCATTCAAAGGAAAGGCCCAGCTGGCAAAAACCCATTGTTCAAGCCTGTGAGAGCCAGTTAATGCTAATAGCCCTTGATTGCTTTTTCACCACTTTCCAGACCGCTTCCTCACTATGTGTCAAGTTCCTGCAACAAAATGGATGATCTAATCCTCAGTGACTATTATGCTTACAAACAGCATTAATAAAACCATATGTTGTTCATAACTGGACACAGAGTTATTCCCCAAACTGTCACAACAGTCATGACATTGTAACTAGTGAAAGACAGTCATCGTAACCAATTACAAATAACATGATTTGGTTTGTGTCAACACACCATCTTTTCTGCTGTTTCAACCTTGTATTTGCAGCCATGAGTACTAGACTGCCTTAGTGTGTGTCTGTCAGTGCATTCTGACTAGCCATACCATAGTGCACTAGCCACTGCCAAAGAATATAGATGTGGGTTTTTTTCCAACCAACTCCTAATCCCACTAGGATTATGACAACAGATGTGGCTGTTCTGCAGCATCCAGTATTCATCTATCTTGACAAGGTGTGAATGCTTTGTCTAGGAAAAGGAAGTGCTGCTGAGAATCTTAAACTGGCCTGTGTCTTCTGGTTATTACTGCCCAAAAATCATTGTAGCCCAGCTTGCATGCTGGGGCATCACATAAGTGTGGGAGCAGACAGCTATGATAGGACTGAAAAAGAAAGGAGGTATATTTTTCAGTTAATGCTCTGAATATGCTTTTGCTAAGTGGTACAGTGTACAAGTTCCATATTCAGGCTGCCATTAACTTTCTTTTTAATTGTGCTTGTGTGAACCTATAACCTGCTTATTATCATTCGGGCTTGCAAAAATATTTTCTTTATCTTCCTTTGGCTATTTATTTTCTCATATCATTTCCTTTTCAACAACTTCATAGGTCTATCTCTTGAATACAAGTATCTCAGAACTCCAGTTGTGTGATCACTAGTCCTTGTGGTCTAAGAATTCATAATACACATATTGAGGAATTTTTATTTCAGCCTCTGAGCCATCTATGGTGCTGCCGCCAGCTGTCAAATGTATTTTGAAAAATCCCTTTTCTCACTCCTGGGCAAAGCAATTGTTTTCTTTGTTCAAAAACAGTGGTATTTGAAATAACTTCCTGGAGGCTAGCACAATGGAATGTCACACAATAAAATGGACAGTGCTGGTAATATCAAATTACTGTTGTGAAACTGAATAGTAAAAAATAAATTGTAATAATAATCGCTGACACTTGTACAATATCTTCCTGTAGAAAATAGCTTCAGATAATAGCTAAAGTAATAGGTCATCCTCTGTATAGTCAATTGCCAGAGACATGGAGGACTCAGAATAATGAGTGACCTGTTATAAGGGGTGATTGCTGTTAGTTCACACAGGAGTTACTTTCTGCTCTAGCGTAGGGAGAAGCAGATGTTGACATGCTGGTCTTTAGGAGAGCCTTTTTTTTTCTTTTGAAGATGCCTGAAAATGCAGAAAAATTAAAAAGGCCCTTCATAACATCTTTCTAAAATGGACAGATACACAATGTTGTTTGTCCTGAAATGTATAAGGTCAGCTGTCCAGCCCAAGATCCTAACCACGTGTACAATCTGTAACATCCTCTTCTCTTTTTCCAAGGGGGCAGGCTTCTTGCTAAGATTGATAAGACCTATAGGAAAAGGTAAGCACTCTGTGTCTTCCGCTTCTCATTCTAGTTTATACTTCGATTTCAGTATTTTTTTTTTTTTATCCTGACACAGCAGAGTTTAGAACTGTGCCTTGGTTCATTCCAAAGAAAAATGTTAGCCTAGATATTAATCAAGCAGTATCTCTCCCCTCAACCCAAAATGTGACAAAAGAAGAATCTTGAATATGGTCTGTACTCTTAAATGTTATCTGGGAAGGACAAATGCTCTGAGAAATGGATTACCCCATCATTTCCTTTGGAGTAGCACAAAAAGGCAAACCACTTCCAAAGCAACTGTTGCTTTTGGTTCAGCATACTTCTAGGAAAGGTTCTCTTATCTCCAATCTGTTTAAAAACCCATCAGATCAGAGGTCAGGCTGACTCCTGGGTAAAAATGGAAATGGCCTCTATAAATCTGTAATTCCATCCATTCGTTTTCTAATCATGAGTGTGGACACATTAATCATTAGGTGTAGTTTTTGGCTGATAAATTCTGAAGACTGTAATATAGTATTCATCAATTTTTATTTGTCTTAAAAACTCTTCTTTCCCCACTCTAATTCAGCTTATTTATATTGCTTTTTATGAGCTTTGCTAGTATGGATTTTTGGAGCTACTTGCTCAAGAATGGGAATTTTTTTCCTCCTCCTAAAAAGGATTTCTGAGAGAGCAGCTCCAGTAATCCCTGTACTCATTCTGCTGATGTTCTGTACCGTTGATGTTACCCAGTTCAGTTTTCTTTATTTTTTGCTGTACTGTTTCATGGTAGGCCAGGGTGTTCAGTAATATCATACTTGTCTCTCTTGTAGTGCGATGCCCAAGTGAAAAAAAGTTTTAAGGCATTCCAAAGACACTTTAGTTGTAGTTTATGTATTGACAATTTATCTTGTTAGTATTAACATCTGTAATGGCCTTCTAAGCAAGAACAATACTTTGGATTAATTCTGAAATATTATTTTTACATGGTTATAGAAGATGGTAAATTCAGAAGCCTCTAAGTGACTTAATATCACTAATCCCATTGAAAGTCTCTTCCTTGCCCCCTTAGGAAAGTGAAACCATGGGTGACAGTCACCTGACACCCTATCACAGGGTGTTTAAGGGCCTACATATCTTAATTTATACATCTTCCATCCCCCTTGCTAGTCCTTTATATATCCTCCCACATGTGTCTTACAGCGGTTCTCAAACTATGGGGTGGGCATCCCAGGGGAGCCATGGTAATGTGTTAAGGAAGGCAGGAGCTATGTGTAGGCTTTTTTTGTTTTTTTGTAAAGCGCTCTGGCTGTCAGTCCCATGTGACTGGGGCTTGTGCAGAAGGGCTGAGAACATCTGGGAGGCAGGGATAAAGGAGACAACCGGAACTCCACCATTCCAGGGCCAACAGCCAGAGCCCCATCAACTGGGCTTGGGCTCTCCTCTCCTCCCCTCCTCCCAATCCCTCACCGGGAGGGGGTTCAGGCTCTCCTTTCTCTCCTCTCCCCCCTTCACTCATCTGCAGGTGGCGGGGCTCTGGCTGTCAACCCCAGGGTAGCAGCAGCAGCACAGATGTAAGGGTGGCAATGGGGCATTAAGTCTGCTGTGAAAAGCAATATTGACGAATATCACTTTTCACATTGCCACCCTTATGTCTGTGCTGCTGCTGACACGGCGCTGCTTTCAGAGCTGGGTGGCAGTATATGTACTTTGAGAAGCAGGGGGCATAAATGACTACAGACACAAAGCAGGGGGGCCCAATCAAATATATTTGAGAACCACTGCTTTTAAGAGATACTGGTATAGATCTTCAAACTATGGTACTTCTTATTTCTTACCTGCTTTGATGAGCAATGAAGTGGTTGACGATGATAATAAAGTATCACACTTGCTAAGTGAGCATCCATTAAAATGCATGGGGCAGTTTACACCATGGAGCTACTGTTTCAAACTCTCTGCAAATTTGGGCAGACCTCTCTTTATAAATGACACTTGTTTCCTGTTTTGAAGCTTTCTCTATGTCTGTAATAGCTAAAGACTTTAGAACGGTGGTACTCTGGATAAGTCAGAGATTTGTCAGGCCCTTCTCCATCCTGAGAAACACTGATGTAGCCTAAGTCATCTTATTCACTTGGAGCAAGTAAGTAAATGCTTACTAAGGAATCAAATGTGACTAAAACCCATTGCCATGGAAGGGGTAATGCAAGGTCAGCGGGATCTCCAGGTGGCAGTGTAAGTTGGGAGGGTGCAGCATGTGCTCCCCCACAATGCTGGGACAGTTCCATTAGCACCTGTAGAGACTTGGAAGGACCCAAACCATTCTGAGGAGGCTAGACACATCGCTAGCCTGAAGCAGTTCTCTTGGGGAGCACAAGGACTGCTGTTGTGCCTGGCCCTATGTCGATGCATAAAGTGCATCTTCTACCCATTTCTCACTCATTTGCAATCATTTAAGTTTGCATACGATTGTCAGGCTAATAGCAGTTAAACTCAAATCATAGTGCTAATAAGCACAAGCAATACTTTTTCCTAAAGAAAGGTATCCGATATACACAGCATTAAAGTTTTGGCAATAGGGTATTTGTTTACTTATGGAAGATGTGCAGACTCTGTTTCTCAGTGACCATTGCACTGAGATGCTATGGTGATAGCTTTTGGCTACTGGGAACCAGTGGAATTTGAATTGATTTTTTTTTTTCACCATTTAAAGGTTGATCAATATGAAAAGCAAATATGCTCGTATTTTTACACATACATTTTTAAGGCATTTTGTCAGTCAATGAAACTGCAGAGATCAGGATGACAGACCTTCTCTTTTATGTTTAAAAACAACGAGGAGTCCGGTGGCACCTTAAAGACTAACAGATTTATTTGGGCATAAATTTTTGTGGGTAAAAACCACTTCTTCAGATGCATGGAGTTTATGATGTTTATCCACGCACCTGAAGAAGTGGGTTTTTTACCCACGAAAGCTTATGCCCAAATAAATCTGTTAGTCTTTAAGGTGCCACCGGACTCCTCGTTATTTTTGTGGCTAAAGACTAACACGGCTACCCCTCTGATACTTTTATGTTTAATCATTCTGGAACTGGTATTTAATGACAGAAAAACATTTTCAGGCATTGTTGGAATAGTTTTGTGGCCACGTTTTTACCCATTCTGTGTGGTCACTCAATTCAAGAATGATAGGTGTGCAGCTGAGGCCCTCTAGTGTAACAATTGAGCATTGCTTTACTCAGGCAGATATCCATTTAAGAAATTTATTGCAAATAAAGTCATTCTAAGGCCCTTCTGTTCAGAGGACCACTTTGTCCTACAGTGTGTCTGATGGCCTGTTAAGAGAGACAAGGCAGGTGAGGTAATATTTTTTTTATTGGACCAACTTCTGTTCGTGAGAGAGAAAAGCTTTTGAGTTCTTCTTGACATCTGGGTGACTTACTCTGAATGGCACAGCTAAATACAAGATGGAACAGATTGTTTAGCATACATAGTTAATACATTTTTCAAGGGACCATTCAAGGTGAAGTGGTTAGTTAACACTCCCCAGTCGGAGGAAGGAAAGGAAGAAATGGGGAGCTGCTGGTGGAGGGGACGGGGGTTCTGTTAGTGGGTTTATATACATTGTTGTAATAAGCCATAAATCCAGTGTCTATTCTGTCCATGATTTTTAGTGTCTAGCAAAGTTATGAATTTAAGCTCCCAGGCTCATCTTTTAAAAGTGTTGTGCAGGTTTCCTTTGAGGATGAGGACTGATAGATTGGATATAGAGAGAGCACTTTGTGAAAAGTGTTCATGCACAGGTAATATGGTGTTTTTGTCTTTTATCATTTTCCTGTGTGAATTCATTTGAGAGCGTAGTGATTGTCAGGTTTCACCCATGTAGTTGCTGTTGGGGTATTTAGTGCACAGTTTGAGGTAAACCCCATGTTTTTATAGGCATGGGTAGGAGCCATTGATCTTGAAAGGTGTGTTGTGTGGGGTGTCAATAATTGTAGCCGTGGAGATATGTCTGTAGGTTTTGCATCTGTTGTTCTGGCAGGGTCTGGTGCTGCTTTGAGTTGGTGTGTCCTGGTCTATGGGGAGCTTGTTTTTGATGATGAGCTTGGAGAGGTTGGGGGTTGTTTGAAGGCCAGAAGAGGGAGTTCAGGAAAGCTTTCTTTCAGGGTGGGGTTTCCATCAAGTATGGGTTGTCATTGTTTGATGATACCCTGTATGGGTTCCAGTGTGGGGCAGTAGGTGACAACTAGGGGTAGGCAGTTGAAGGGGGGTGTTTATTCCTTGTATTGAAGCAGGTTCTCTCAGGATTTTTGGGTGGCCTGTTCCATGTTGTGATCTACTTCTCTGTGGATCGTCCTTGTTTGGTAAAGGTGGTTTTGAATGTGTTACAGTGTACATCCTGGATTTTCTCCTTGGAGCATATTCTGTGGTATCCAAGTGCCTGGCTGAAGATAACAGATTTCTTGGGTAGTTGTTCATTGCTGAAGCAGATCGTGGTGTCCAGGAAGTTGATGCTGGTATGAGAGTGTTCCAGAGAGAGTTTAATGGATGCGTGGTGGTTGTTGAAGTTGTGGTGAAAATCTATGAAGGAGTTTGTCATCAGTCCAGAGGATGAAAATATCTATGTAGCTCAGATACATGGTGTATTTGTTCTCTTTGTAAGATAGATTGCCTTGCACACCATATCCCTACCAGACTGTGAAATCTTCTACCTGACTGTGAAATCTTCTACCTGCTACTTTGTTCTCAATGTTTTGCTTGACAAATCACTGGTCATCCAAAGACCCCTTTTCTAATGACAATATAAACATTTTCAAGCTCTGTTAGAATGAAAGAAGTTTTTTAGTAGCTTTTATTATGCATTTTATTGTGAGAACTTAGGAACAACTAGCATACTGAAAATGTGAAGAAGCTACTTTTTCAACTAGCAACTACATAATGCTAAGTTTTAGTACAGTCATATTTGTTGTGTTTGTCCCAGGAATGACTAGGATGGATCTGGTATCCTTACATTGATCAAGCTCATCGCCCTTGGTGTTCAGGTAGTAGCATTGCTAACAGGACTGCATTGGTGTATTTGCTCCCTTGCACCATTATTAAAAATAAATTATTCAAAATAAAAATTAAAAATTGAGGGAATCTGGAAGACTTTTGCATGCGGGTCTTGCCCTCTAAATTTAAGAGCCTAACTCTGATGGTGTCTCTTTATAAAAAAGTGTCTGTTGCACCATTATTAAAGGCTTCATAAATTTAAAATTCCTGTCACACCCAGTAAAGGTAAACATTTATGCTGGAACTACCTGGGAGACGGAGAATATTCATACATAAAGGAATTTAAATAGCAAGTGCTTTTCTGTTTCCGTTGTTACTAATGAAGATGTCTGTAACAAACCACAGTGTTTTCTTACCCTGTCTGCAATGAAATTATAAATTTTTGTTTCTGATGTCCATCTGTTGCTGTAGAACTGCTATGTGACTTCACTGGTTTAAAACTCTTACTAGTAACATCTAAGTGTGTACCTTAAACAAGAGGCTCACCTTGACAATCCGCCAACTTGGGACATGCTGGTTTTGTTTGTTCGTTCTTTTTTAGATCAGGGACGGGCCCTGAAATATGGATGGATGGATGTTTGTTTTCATCTAAAGTCTAGAAAGTTTGAGTTGCCAAACAGTGTGCGAATTTATTCAAAATAAAAATAAATAAATTAAGTTGAGGGAATCTGGAAGACTTTTGCATCTGAGTCTTGCCCTCTAAATTTAAGGGCCTAACTCTGATGGTGTCTCTTTATAAACAAGTATCTGTGCAGAGGGTTAGCCAAGAGGAATCTGTTTATCATTCTGATGTTTTTCATGGTTCTTGACTAGACAGTTGTGGAGTGTGTGTGTGCGTGTGTGTGTGAGAGAGAGAGAGAGAGTGTGTCTTTTTTACTGCGGGGGACGCAATAAGAGTCTATTAAAGCTGTCACAGTAATTGGTAACTTTCTTGGGGTGCATGCACATGTTGGAGTGACTTCTACTTTAAGTTTCACCATTATATCCATGGAGAAAAATTGCACAAAACAAGGATCAGTTTTAATGCAGTTATTTTTATTTTTTAAAGGTGAGGTGAGTGTGCTACATACTGTTTTATAGGCACGTAAACTATGCCGTATCCTGCAGATTCCTGACAAGTTCAGCACCGTAGTGTACGGGTGTGGAGAACATTTGTTCAAACTAAATCTGTCCATGGAGGCTGGCAGCAGCACTAGTCTATTCTGTTGCAAGTGAGATTAGTGTGCTAGTTCATTTTTAGTTCCTTGTGGGATAATACTGTATATTGCACAGAATTCAGTAGAGTTTATCATTGATGTCAGCCTCTCCTTAAGGGGATATTGATGACTAAGGCAAGATGGAGCATTTTGTACCTTGAATATTGAGGATTTATAAATGGCACTTGATATATGAGGTACATACTACACTATTCGGTACTGATCCCTTATAACCTTTCTGGAACTGGAGTACTCTAGTTATCTGCATCTCCAGTAACTGCAGTGATCGCTGTGTTTTTTCCTGCCCTCTGTGCTACCAGCTTAGAAAATGTGCTGTCTCTCACTCCAGTTGGAGGAGCTAATACTGTTACTGAAGGAGTAACTTTTTTTTATTTCCATCTTGTCAGGCTAACCACTTTGATACACCTAGTGTACCGCCTCCACTGAACCTGGGGGAATTCCCTCTCCCAGCCACCTGAATTTATTTCATTGGTGCATTTTGGAGGTAAATTCTAGAGTAGAGCTGGTAATACCATGTAGGAGGAACTGTCTCTGGCCAAGGGCAATTATATGAAGGGGTGATTAGCAGTTCACAGGAGTGGGGGTGCGGAGTGCACAGCATTCAGAACAAATCCTTCAGTCTGAGCATTAAGTATATGAGACTCAAAAGTTTAAGGAAATAATCTAGCTGCAAATAGAATATGGGAATGAGCCGCAAGATGGAGTAATTAGCTGACCTTCTGGATGCTGCTACATACCTGTCTTCTCCTGGCATTATCTCTTTGTTTCTCCTCTCCCTCCCCCCAATATAATTGCCCTAGCTCAGACACGATCCCACTGTTCTACACCTACTTTATCCCAGCAAGCTTGCTTTGCATCTCTTACTTGTGTTCCTCACCCTAGCTGATGAGCTATTTACCTTCCCCTCCTACCTCTACCCTCACTAATGCTTGTGATATACTCTAGAAAGTTCCGAGTACTAGTTTTGTAGTGACTGGAAAAAACCCCACAACCTTTGGTGAAGCATTAATGCTGTTGCTAGATGGGAAAAATAAACTGACTGAGGAAATCTGGTGACATCAACTAAACTACAACTGGGAAGCAGCAAACAAACATAGCTGAACAATATGAAAAAATATATTTTGGTTTTGCTTATTTAAACTTTGCCTAAGGTTGGGAAAGAGTTTTGCAAGCTCTTTATGAAGCCTAAACTTTGCAAGTCTGGAGGAGGGTGGGGAAAAAATTGCCCCCCTCAACCTGATGCAGAAAAACTTCACAAAAACTTCATCAGTAGATGAGAAGGAATAGCTCAATTAGAGTACCAGTGTAACAAAAGGAAATCAAATCATCAGTATCCATAACTTACATACTTATTTGCAAATTTTTAAAAAAGGAAATGGGTACAGTATGTTGTTCTACTTTTCAGCTTTTCAAGGATTTTACGCATAGCATTTGAGGTATTGCAGGGTTTGCAATATATGAACAAACATGGAATGGTCCACCGAGCACTCTCCCCTCACAATATCCTCCTGGATCGAGAGGTAAGGCTACTGGAATATCCTCTTAAGCAATCAAAGTCAGTGACACATTGTACATTTTGGGGCCTGGCCAGTGAGAAATGGCTTTGGGATCCTTCTGGATGAAATATTTTTTATAATAGGGACATTTTTACAGTCAAAACAAGAAGTGTTCTCAAAATGTATAGAATTTCAGATGTGTTTACAGTTTAGTCCCTTTTCCACGTCTCCCAGCCCAGGTTTTTTACCCTTTTGTCTCTTTTTTTAAGGAAGTTGTACTATTACGACTTTTTTTGTATTGGCATTCATAGACCACCTTGACTACTGCTGTAGGATAATTTAACCCTTAAGCATAGTTGTGGATAATGCTGTGTATATCCCATCTCTCTCACACACACACATGGTGGAAAAGAGTTTAGTATTTGCTTTTTAAATGGTGGTGTATTTTTGTTTCATAATCTGAGTGGATCAATGCAGTCCCAAATTCTGATCGTTCTCTCCCATCTGTCACAGATTTTCTAGTTTGCAGAAAGGAATATAGATGCCATGTACAAAAAGCAAGAAAAACATAATGGATGTAGTCAGAGCAGTCACATCAGTGCATTGAAACTAAGGAGCCTAATTGTGCCTTACTTTTTTTCAACTCCTCTTTAAAGGAGCCAAATAGTGCTACCACTATCTCTCATCTCAAATCCTACCTTTGCAATGAAGTGGGAAAGGGAACAGGCAGAAACATTGTTGTTCTGTTTCCTTGCTTTGGGTAAAAGACATGTATTTCAATTTGATGAAAACTGAGTTCATAGAAAATGAAATCCCTGAGGAACAAAAGTACTCAGGATTTTAAGATGGTATTAAAGACTTGAAATAGATGACAGGGAGCTGGAGAGAGCAGTTACATGGACTTTTAAAGGGTTGATTCTCTCCCCTTAAATTGCTTAAAAACCTGATGTGTTGTAGTCTTCACTCAGACATCAAACCCATTTTGGTGCAGCCTGACATGTGACCATGGTAAAATGAGAGTTTGTATGTCAGGCTTGGGCCTGGAGTTATTTCTTTATAACGAAATAACCCGGGAAAACTTGGCTTTTTATATTGGGAGTGTTAACGTAACCTTCTCTAAAGCAGCACAGATGTCACTGCTCTGACTTCAGAGAGGAAGCAACTGTGCTAATGTATAGGGGTAATATGCAGCAAATGTTCTTTTAACATCATTATGGATGGGAGATGAATGAAAAGGAATGAGTTAGTGCTGGAGAGAAGGTTGGTAATGAAAGTTAGGTATGGAATTGATGGGAAGAGAGGAAGGAGAGGACTGAGTAAATGAAGTGATAAATGGAATGAGGGAGAAGAGAAGAAAGAATGCATTCCAATTTTTAAACCTGAGTGGAAGTAGTTGGGGGGGGGAATATGTTTTGGATGCAAGAAGAAAAAAAATGAAGCAACATTGCTTATGACTGCACAGAAAGTAAGGAAACTTGACTTAATATTCTCTTAGTGTGGTGTTCATTTTATTTCCCAGTATGCTGCCCACACGAGTAAACACTCTCATTAATTTCCAGTAAAGTTTTGTCTGCATATAGGAATCCGGACCTGAGAAGCTGGGTTTTGTATTTTTAAAATACACTTGGGACAAACAGAAAATTTCAGTCTCCAGCTCTTTCTGACACTTCTCAGATTGCTAGCACAATTTAAAAGAATTTATATATTTTTAATTCTTTCTGTGGCCTATGTAATATGTAGAGTTTCATTGCTAATATATTTTTTCTTTTACAGGGACATATTAAATTGGCTAAGTTTGGACTATACCACATGACAGCTCATGGTGTTGATGTTGATTTTCCTATAGGGTAAGGATACATACATGCAATATAGACCTCTTAGGCATTGTATATTTGATAGTAAATTGTTGGGCGCACACACTGAAATGTATGAAAGCTTGCAAGGAAAGATTAAACATTAGTTAAAGGGAAATATGCCTGTAGAACTTTTTTTAATCTGTAACTCTGTGTGCTTTGTATTTTTGGGTGAGTGAATAAATAATTAGTTTGGAAGAAAATGTTTTTGAGTCACTTTAACCACCTCAGTCGCCATTGATTCCTGGAGTCTGAGGTGCTAAACATGGCTGGGCCTGTCGCATTAACATGGTTGGGAACCAGAGTTGCATCCCGGAGATCCAATCTAGGAGTGCTTTGACCACAGGGTTCTATCCACTGAGAGGTGCAGGAAACCACGTCTGTCAGCTGAGGGGATACTCTCTGGAGGGACTAAAAGGAGTTAAGGTGCAGTTCTCCTTGTAACCGTGACACCTAATAAGAATCAAAGAGGAAATGAATACATATATAGACAACAAGAATACCCAGAGTTATAATTAATACAAATACAGAGTTTTGGCTTAACCTAACAACTAATTATTAGAGGTTAGATTTATTTTTGTGGAGACAGATTATACCACATATACCTTCTGTGGGATTCTTACACACCTTCCTCTGAAACATCTGTTGCTGGCCACTTTCAGACACAGTGGCCCTCTGGTCTCATCCACTGTGGCAATTGTTATATTCCTTTGTAGAAGTTGTTAACGTGACATCTGCTTTCAGCTCCCAAATAGTATAATTATGAGCCTGGTTTGCAGGCCAGACACAGGAGATGGGTAGAAAATGAATAACAAAACTTTTACAAAATCACAGTACACCAAGAAATGCAAATACATAAAACAGAATGAAAGTAAATAATCCTTATAAACATCCATTCAAGTTATAGCTGAATGCAACTTGCTTACATTTATTCATTTGGAGTGTCCAACCTGAGATGCCTGATGGGATCAGATTGGGGTGTCTAACTGTAATAGAAACAATGCAGGTAACTATAATTAAGGATTTTTTTTTCACCCACAGTTTCATCATTTTTTTTCCAAACACAGAGTTAAAAAAAAAAGTTAGTTAACAATACAATTTTAAACTTTAGCCTTTGAGAGTAACTGTGATGGCAAGGCAAATCTCACATAAATTCACCACCATTTAGCCAAATACTTTAACCGTAAACCAGTTGGTCAGCTTAAATTGTGACGGGTTGGATCACAGAAACCCCCTTGGGAGCTGCCACCTGATGTGCCAAGACTACCCCTGCTTCTGTTTTCCCTGCCAGCTCAGGACTCCAGCACCCTGTCTTGCTGAACCAGACACTCCCGTCTGGCTCCAGCACCAACCCAGGGTCTGAATCACTTGTCCCAAAGCTGCAAGTTTACCCGAAAACAGCTCACAGAGGTGTGCTTGTCTTTAGCACTCAGATGCCCAACTCCCAATGGGGTCTAAACCCAGATAAATCCGTTTTACCCTGCATAAAGCTTATGCAGGGCAAACTCATAAATTGTTCGCCCTCTATAACACTGATAGAGAGAGATGCACAGTTGTTTGCTCCCCCAGGTATTAATACATACTCTGAGTAAATTACTAAATAAAAAGTGATTTTATTAAATACAGACAGTAGGATTTAAGTGGTTCCAAGTAGTAACAGACAGAACAAAGTAAGTCACCAAGCAAAATAAAATAAAATGCGCAAATCTATGTCTAATCAAACTAAATACAGATAATCTCACCCTCAGAGATGCTTCAGTAAGCTTTTTCTCAGACTGGACACCTTCCAGGCCTGGGCACAATTCTTTCCCCTGGTACAGCTCTTGTTCCAGCTTAGGTGATAGCTAGGGGATTCTTCATGATGGCTTCTCCTCCTCTGTTCTCTTCCACCCCTTTATATATCTTTTGCATAAGGCGGGAACCCTTTGTCCCTCTGGGTTTTCACCCCCCCTCACTGGAAAAGCACCAGGTTAAAGATGGATTCCAGTTCAGGTGACATGATCACATGTCACTGCAAGACTTCATTACTCACTTGCCAGCACACACATATACAGGAAGACTCACAGGTAAACACAGTCATCTGCAGACAATGGTCCTGTTAATGGGAGTCATCAAGATTCCAAACCATCATTAATGGCCCACACTTTACATAATTACCATAGGCCCTCAGAGTTATGTTTTATATTTCTAGTTTTAGATACAAGAGTGGTACATTTCTACAAATAGGATGATCACACTCAGTAGATTATGAGCTTTGTAATGATACCTTACAAGAGACCTTTTGCATGAAGCATATCCCATTTGCATTATAGTCACTTATTATCAAATTTTTATAAAACTATCCCAGTTACATTATATTCACTTATTATCATGTTTTTATAAAACCATATAGACTGCACAATGTCACATCTCACATAAATTCACCACCATTTAGCCAAATACTTTAACCGTAAACCAGTTGGTCAGCTTAAATAAACCGCAATTTCTAGTTCTAAAAGTGTCCTTAGATATGAAGATTTAAGTTACTTTTAACTTGCCTAAAATTTATGTTTTGATCATATGCAAATTTATTTTGGTTCATTTTTATTTTTTTGCATGTTACTTGATCACTTCATTTTCCTGGATAATGTTTCATGTATTGATGTGTCCATGTGTGAGAAAAAGATAGCTTGGTATTGTCTACTATTAGTTCTCCTTCCCTAATAAGTAGTGGTCCTCTGCTTTTCTTTGTCTTTCTCTTGCTCCTAATATATGTATATAACTTCTTTTATGCACCTTGGTATGTGTAATTCATTTTGTGTCTTAGCTTTTCTGATTTTGTCCCCACATACTGGCCCTATTCTTTTGGACTCATCTTTAGCAATTTGTCTGTTGTCCTCTGCCTTCAGATTTGCAACCAATTCCTCTTTGTGTGAGGAGCACTGCCCCCCTGGTTGCTTCTTCCACGTTCTGAAACAAGAAGTTGTCCCCAACACATTCCGAGAACCCACTATTAAGGGCCCAAAAGCAAGCTATTCCGCTGGTTAGGAAAGATAGAAAATGTGGCAAAAGACCACCTTGGCTTAACCACGAGATCTTGCATGATCTAAAAAATAAAAAGGAGTCACATAAAAAATGGAAACTAGGACAGATTACAAAGGATGAATATAGGCAAACAACACAGGAATGCAGGGGCAAGATTAGAAAGGCAAAGGCACAAAATGAGCTCAAACTAGCTAAGGGAATAAAGGGGAACAAGAAGACTTTTTATCAATACATTAGAAGCAAGAGGAAGACCAAAGAGAGGGTAGGCCCACTGCTTAGTGAAGAGGGAGAAACAGTAACAGGAAACTTGGAAATGGCGGAGATGCTTAATGACTTCTTTGTTTCGGTCTTCACCGAGAAGTCTGAAGGAATGCCTAACCTAGTGAATGCTAATGGGAAGGGGGTAGGTTTAGCAGATAAAATAAAAAAAGAACAAGTTAAAAATCACTTAGAAAAGTTAGATGCCTGCAAGTCACCAGGGCCTGATGAAATGCATCCTAGAATACTCAAGGAGCTAATAGAGGAGGTATCTGAGCCTCTAGCTACTATCTTTGGAAAATCATGGGAGACGGGAGAGATTCCAGAAGACTGGAAAAGGGCAAATATAGTGCCCATCTATAAAAAGGGAAATAAAAACAACCCAGGAAACTACAGACCAGTTAGTTTAACTTCTGTGCCAGGGAAGATAATGGAGCAAGTAATTAAGGAAATCATCTGCAAACACTTGGAAGGTGGTAAGGTGATAGGGAACAGCCAGCATGGATTTGTAAAGAACAAATCATGTCAAACCAATCTGATAGCTTTCTTCGATAGGATAACGAGTCTTGTGGATAAGGGAGAAGCTGTGGATGTGGTATACCTAGACTTTAGCAAGGCATTTGACACGGTCTCGCATGATATTCTTATCGACAAACTAGGCAAATACAATTTAGATGGGGCTACTATAAGGTGGGTGCATAACTGGCTGGATAACCGTACTCAGAGAGTTGTTATTAATGGTTCCCAATCCTGCTGGAAAGGCATAACGAGTGGGGTTCCGCAGGGGTCTGTTTTGGGACCGGCCCTGTTCAATATCTTCATTAACGACTTAGATATTGGTATAGAAAGTACGATTATTAAGTTTGCGGATGATACCAAACTGGGAGGGATTGCAACTGCTTTGGAGGACAGGGTCATAATTCAAAATGATCTGGACAAATTAGAGAAATGGTCTGAGTTAAACAGGATGAAGTTTAACAAAGACAAATGCAAAGTGCTCCACTTAGGAAGAAAAAATCAGTTTCACACATACAGAATGGGAAGAGACTGTCTAGGAAGGAGTACGGCAGAAAGGGATCTAGGGGTTATAGTGGACCACAAGCTAAATATGAGTCAACAGTGTGATGCTGTTGCAAAAAAAGCAAACGTGATTCTGGGATGTATTAACAGATGTGTTGTGAGCAAGACACGAGAAGTCATTCTTCCGCTCTACTCTGCTCTGGTTAGGCCTCAGCTGGAGTATTGTGTCCAGTTCTGGGCACCGCATTTCAAGAAAGATGTGGAGAAATTGGAAAGGGTCCAGAGAAGAGCAACAAGAATGATTAAAGGTCTTGAGAACATGACCTATGAAGGAAGGCTGAAAGAATTGGGTTTGTTTAGTTTGGAAAAGAGAAGACTGAGAGGGGACATGATAGCAGTTTTCAGGTATCTAAAAGGGTGTCATAAGGAGGAGGGAGAAAACTTGTTCACCTTAGCCTCTGAGGATAGAACAAGAAGCAATGGGCTTAAACTGCAGCAAGGGAGGTCTAGGTTGGACATTAGGAAAAAGTTCCTAACTGTCAGGGTGGTTAAACACTGGAATAAATTGCCTAGGGAGGTTGTGGAATCTCCATCTCTGGAGATATTTAAGAGTAGGTTAGATAAATGTCTATCCGGGATGGTCTAGACAGTATGTGGTCCTGCCATGCGGGCAGGGGACTGGACTCGATGACCTCTCGAGGTCCCTTCCAGTCCTAGAATCTATGAATCTATGAATCTATAAACCTATTGTTTCAAAATCTTTTGTAGTTCCCTGTAAGTGAGAGAATGGTTTCTTCAACTTCTGAATTATATTGGTCCTCAAAGTTTTATGGTCTCATTCTCTGTTGCCCCCTTGCTTTTTTTTCCTGTGTCCTTATTAGTAACTTCCTCTATATGTACACACAAGATGAAATTGTTTCACTTCAGTATCTTTCTGGCTCCTGTAGTCAGGCTTCTTTTGATGCTTTGTAATTTTTGGGACATTTTTTAACTAACTACGGACCTTTGGCTTCTGAAGCTATGAACATCAGCAGCTATGGTCTCTCTATCCCAAAAAGTTGACTTCTCAGTTTTAAGTATTGTACCATCTATTGCTGATTCATACTGAACAAGCTTTAAATGGAAAAAAAATTAAGATGAGTTGTTGAGGCCATTGTTGTTTTTTATTTTTTGGTTTATTTTCCATCTGTTGCTAAACTAACTTAAAAGTTGTCTGATGGCTATGAACTAAATATTGGGTATGATATAATTGTTGACATTATAAAGAAATCAACAAGGAAGAACACATACTGAAAAAGCACTTGTAATATTAGGTTAAATACAAGCATATGGTAAAGTTTAATGAACATTTTCTCTGTTGTGTAAGACACTTTTTAAAAAAAAAAATCTTGCCACCATTCACTCCTGCTCACAAAAAACACTTGTATAAAGAAAAAAATGGATTTTTCGTGTTCTCGATATTACAGTGGCTCTGTCTGCACAGTTTGACCTACTATGCTTTCGGGGCATTCTAAGTTGCTGTGCACTTTTAGTGAGTTTGCTTTTATCCAATTTTTTTTTCAGTACAAGAACTTATTTTTACTAGTGTAGTTGACAATGTCTTAATGTACAAATTCTTACCTCTTGTTGCATTGTTATAGGTACCCATCATACCTGGCACCTGAAGTAATTGCACAGGGATTTGTCAAACCTAGTGATCACACTCAGTGTGAGAAGCTGCTGCCCTCTGGCCCTAAATCAGATGTGTGGTCTCTTGGTATTATTTTATTTGAGCTTTGTGTGGTATGTTACTGAGTAATTCTTGTGTGTTTGATTATATGACACTCAGTGAAGAATTTTGTGTACACGTGTTTTCACTTTGTACCTATGTCAACTCAAGAAAAGCTGTTTTGCAAGTAATGGTTAAATTAACAATAACTATTCAGTGGATACTAATGATACTTACTATTGGAGCATAACACTGGGAAAACTCATCCTGTCACCAAAGAATTGAGTTCCTGTGTGGTGTCATGGATTTATACAGAAGATGTTGCCTGTTGGCTCCATGACTTCAGATAAATTCCAGCTAGTTTCCACTAGCTATACACGATAAATTGGACTTCTTTATCACAAGGATCATAATGTTCTATTATTCAGACAGTAAAAATGTTTGTCTTTAATCTTATTACATTAAACAGAATTTAAGTTATCTGAATTGTATGGTCAGGGCAGTGGAATTCAATGGTTAGAACAAGCCATTGGCAATCAGGAATCTTAGCTTCGGTTTCCTGCTTTGCTAGACTTGCTCTGTGACCTCACACAAGTTATTTAACCTCTTTGAATGGCTTCCTCATCTGTAAAATGGGAATAACATTGGTTGAAAGCCACTATATAAGAGCAAACTATGACTATTTGTCGTAGACATTAAAAACTAAATCTTAATTATAGTTGTTCATAGTGATGTGAACGATTACACAATACTTCCATGGTAATGTGTGTGTTTTTAAAATCCTATTCTTTTTGAGTTAAAAAAAAATCAGGTACATTAAGAAAGCTCATTAGGAGTACATCCCTGAATTTACTTCCAGTTTTAAAAAACAACCCCCAAAAGGTAGGTAAACAAACAAACAAACATAAATAAATCTTATGGTCATGATAGTGGAATGGTAGATTTGCTATAGTTAAGGTTGAGAGTTACTTACTGTCTAACAGATAACTTTTCTAAGAGTTCTAAAATCTACAGCTGACTCTGACTTTCTTTATATATACTTAGGGTTGCACAGGGCATGTACATGTGACAGATGGACATTTAATTGTTGACATAATTTTCTATTCCATTTAGGGTAGAAAACTGTTCCAGAGCTTGGATATAGCTGAAAAACTAAAACTTCTGCTTACATTAGGTGAGTGACCTAAATGTAACTACAGGGTTCAATGCCGGTCTTCTAAGTTCCCAAATAAATCTATAACCAGGGCGATAAGTAAACTCAGGATGCACATGCCTAAGACAAATTAATTTTGGAGATGCAATTTTGGAAAGATAATGGGCATCTAGCAGCTTCACTTGAGCTGGTATAGGGAAGCAGCAGCAACTGTGTGCCAGATATGCACAGCAAAGGAGCATTGTGCTTGTAGTGTGTTGAATGGTGGGGTAGAGGAGGAGTTGCTGAGAGGAGCCAGTTCTGATGGTTATTTATTATTTGGTATAAACAAGTCAAGAACACAGTCTCTGTGCCAAAGATATTAGTATGCAAGCCACTAAACAGATAAAGGGTTGAATGGAAGGATAACTGTTCAGGCAGTGACAAGCATGTCTTGCTAGTTCTAGATTCTTTTTGTTATAGTCTTCTTTTTTTTAATTTGCCGACCGGGCTATAGACACGGAGGTGTAGGTGTGATTTGAATGAGATGGGGCTAGTAGAAAGACTTAACAGTTTTTAAAATGCCATTCAAGCTTCTTTAAAAAGAAAGACCTACAGCAAAGTGGGAGTGCTGCGACAGACTGACCTGGGAACTATCAAGTGTGATGGTCCTCAAATTGAGACCTGAGGACGCATGTTAAATTGGTCTAAAGCTGTCTGCAGTACCTGTAAAGTTAACTACTATTAACACAAATTTTTCTTCAGCAAATTGTTTTCTTTCTAAATCGCTCACTATTTTGAATAGTTATTTGATCACAAAATAAAACCCATGGAAGCTGTCACTGTTTCAGAATGTACCTGTATTCCTCCTCGCCATGGTCCACTCCAGGAGTGTCTAGTCAGGTCTCTACCCTTTACCTGTCTTTGAGTTGGATTTTAAGACAGCCCAGGTCCCTGCCTTACACTGTGATATCCCCAGCAAGTCAATTTGCTTAAAGGCCAGCACCTGTGCTTTGCTTTGTCCCTGAGGATTATGAACAACATATTGTGGGCAGTGACAAGTTACCACACAGCTCTTTCTAAATAAGCACATTTATTCTTAAGGTGAAAGTATTAGGAAGAAAGCATAATAAAAAACAATAAACAGACTTAAACACACACTAAATATGTTAGGAGCCACCTGGCAGTTTTAATGAGCTCTAGGAGGTCAAAGCCTGTCCAATCCTTCCTCAAGGATCCGGGCCCCCATTGGGCAGCAGGTCCTATTGGTTTGTAGGATCAGAAAGCAGGCCCTGAGTCAGTTTAAACACAGCCTTTTTATGCCAAAAGCCTGTTGGTCTCTGGAAAACCCAATCTGAACCAGTATATGCAAGCCTCCCCAGGATGTGGTTTCTCTCTGGAGGTGTTTACAGCCTAAGTGATTCACCTTAACGACCCTACCACACACATACTGTCTATTGTTCCCAGAAGATTTGTGGTAAACCTCCCACAGTGGTCCATAAACTTAATATGATATGGTCCCCAAAGATATTTCATGGGATTCCTATTTTTAAAGGAAAAAAACCTAGAAATTGTAAAGCTCTCAGATGCTATTGTGATGTGTCACCATAAAGCCAATGAGGAGTCCATTGGCACCTTAGAGACTAACAGATTTATTTGGGCATAAGCTTTTGTGGGTAAAAAACTTGCTTCTTCAGATGCTTATGCCCAAATAAATCTGTTAGTCTTTAAGGTGCCACCGGACTCCTCGTTGTTTTTGTGGATACAGACTAACACGGCTACCCCTCTGATACTTGACACAAAGCCAATCAGTCAAATAAATACTTTAAGAAATTGGGGGGGAGGGCGGAGGAAACTTTCTTTGTGTCTTTTTAAACAGTACCACTTTCTCATTATAATCTTTGTTCTTCCTACTGTTCTATTTTGTAGGCTGTGTGGATGACATTGTAACCGTATTAGCTGAAGAACATGGTTGTCTGGACATTATTAAGGTTGGTGAATTAGTCCACTCATCAGTGTTTTCTTAACTGAAATTACTTGTTTTGTACGTTTTATTGGATTCATTCTTTTTTCTTCTTTGCTGAAGTGAATTCAGTCCAAAAGATTTGTAACTTACTTGATTACTTTGATTTCCATAGTATTTTTTACTATAGTGATATTTTAGACTTTAGATGCTGAAATGCATAGGGCCATAAGTATTCAGAAGAGCTCCATCCTTTCCCAAAATTACTGACAATCCAAATAAAATGTAGACAATACTTTTCAGACTCTCATGATACACTAGTAGAAGACCCAGTCTTCAAGTGATGCAGATTTTTAAAATCTGTTTTTGGTGTTGTAATGACTAGTGAGCTAATCTGTGACGCTGTAATAATTCTATTAATATATAATTACACAGCTGAGTCCAGATTTTCAAAAGCAACTAGTGATTGTGGTTGGCTCAATTTTTGGGTGTCCGGGCTGAGAAACTACAAAGGGGTGGAATGATTTTTTCAGGGGCGAGAATGCCCCATGTTTTAAGGTTTCTCAAATTGGACATCCAAAACCACTAGTCAGTTTTGAAAATCTTGGCTTTAATATATTAATTCTGACTTCTAGAACATTTTGTCCAAACTAAAAACTATACTCATGACAGTAGCCGTAACATTTTAGACCCTGTTCCAGCTAAATCCTTAAGTATATATGTAGTCTCATTGACTTCAGTAAAACTAATTATGTACTTAAAGTTTAATGTATGCTTATGTGGCTGGCTGGATCAGTGTAGTAGTAATCAATTGTTGATAATATTTTTTCACCTTTTATGTTCCAGGAACTTCCTGAAAATGCCATAGCTCTGCTGAAGAAATTCCTTACATTTCAACCTTCCAAAAGGTAAGTATTCAATCCAGATTTACAGTAAATTGAATAATTCTGCTGGGCCTAAAGCAATTAACTAGATGAAGCTGAACTGCATTCAGTATTAATATTGACATGTTACGTAAAAGTGCATCCATGCATGCCCCTCCATATAGTAATGCATCAATTTATTACTTTTGTACTACTTTCCATCATCATTTAACATTTCTTTTATATGTGTTGCAAAAATATCTTGTGAGTAAAAAGTGGAAGCATGCTGTTTAAACCAGAATTATAGCATGCTAGATTAAACCAGAATTATAGCACCTGTTGCTGTAATTTTTCCCAAACAGGCTTGTGTTTTCCCAGCCCATGACTAAACAAAACAGTACCAAAAATGACCATCCAATAGAGCTGTTTACCATATATGATTGTTTCTTTTTAAATTCCAAGAAAAAATATTTGGAATAATTGCATTGCAGGATGAAGCACTGTGGGTAATTAATCAGAACTGAGACTAATCAACTCTGTTTGGGGAAAAGGGGAAATATGCACATTTATGATGCTTGATGTCTAAAAATGAGTTATTTGAATCAGATCTCCTGATTATTTTTATTTTAATAAAAAGTAAAAGACCAGCTTTATTCTTAAAAAAAGCAAGATTGAATCTTGGTGTTTGGAAGTAAACTATTTAGTCACTTTTAAGTTGACAGGTTTTACTGATTCCCTCTTTGGAAATTTGAGGTGTTTATTGTAGCTGTACCATAACCAACATGATTGGTATTACTTCAAAACACATTCTTGTGTGCCGTTGCTTGATGTGTTGTAGAATCCTTGGTCTCAGGATATTAGAGAGAAGAGGTGGGTGAGGAAATATTTTTAATGGGCCAACTTTTGTTGGTGAGAGAGAGACAAACGTTCGAGTTTACACAGAGCTCTTCTTCAGGTGACCTGAAAAAGAGCTCCGTGTAAACTTGAAAGCTTGTATCTCTCACCAACAGAAATTGGTCCAATAAATGATACTATCTCATCCACATTGTTTCTAATGCACTGGCATGAGTGACCTCTCTTTTAAAAAACACTTTAAGTACAGCATAGAGCTACTCACTAACTAAAGGTGAAAAAAGGCTCATTTATGACCAAAAGAATGCTGGATTGTCTCATTGTGTTACCTTTGTTAATTTGTTTATATCTTCAGTAAAGACAGCAGAGCCTAATTTAGCCTTGGCTACGCTGGCGCTGTACAGCCCTGCAACTTGCTGCGCTCAGGGGTGTGAAACCTCTCTCTCCCCCCCCTCCCCCCGAGCGCAGCAAAGCGCCAGTGTAATCAGCGACTGCAGCGCTGCACGCTCGCTCGCAGCGCTGCAAGCTACTCCCCTCAGAGAGGTGGAGTACATACAGCGCTGCGAGAGAGGTCTCGCAGCGCTGGCAGCGCGACTACACTCGCGCTTCACAGCACTGCCGCGGCAGCGCTGTGAATTGCCAAGTGTAGCCAAGGCCTAAGTTGGGTTGAGAATAAGAATGCTTGGTCATAGATAGGCTGTACGATGTAGAATATACAGAATTATTGTAAATAAAATTGCTCACAGTGAACTGATTGCCATATGAAGCTTTGCATTTTGATTTGATTAACAAGAACATTTCTTTGGTGATATGAGAGTCCACGAACTTACCACTATTGATTTTTTTATATTAGCTTGATTTTTTTTTAAAGGGCTTTACATTTTTTTCCCTTACTGTTCTTTTTTGTACTTTTTAAAATGTTTTACTCAAGGCCAACTCCAGACCAGTTACTGTGTGACAATGTGTTCAGTGAAGTGGCCTCTGCATACCCACCCTTCCACAAACCTGCCAGTCTGTTCTCCTCCTCTCTGAGATGTGCTAATTTAACTCTTCCAGAGGACATCACTCAGCTGTGTAAAGGTAAAAGTGAGTAGCAGGGACGGGGTGTGGCAGAGAGAAAAGGGAAGTAAATAAAATGTTGCCTGTAGAGGACAGAACATGAAGGAATTGACTTTTTTTTTCTGTTTACAGATTGCTAAAGTATTAATATTACATTCTTGTAGCAAGATCTTATTGTTTCCTAATGGTTAGTGAGTAGTATTAAGGGCTTATGTGTCTGTGGGGGCACTAGAGGATGGAGGGAGGGTATCTCTGATTTGTGTTCTTTGTTCACTTTATGCATTATCCTCTGTAATAGTCACCCATTCATTGTCCTTGATCTACAGTTTTTATGATGTTTTTCAGCATAGTTCTGAGGTTTAGGTGCTGATTTCTTTTTCCATATTATTATGTGATCATTTGCAGACGGGGCTCCTTGGACATATCATGTGAGGGTTGGCTGTAGCTCCATTATTAAAATTTACATAGGCAGCCGGGTATTGGAAGTATTGGAAATCATAGGCTGTTGTCAGTTGTTATAAAGCACAATCTGTGTGGGAGAGGCTACGTTTATAAAAGTCTATACTAAAACTTTGCACTTACCTGACAGTATGTTCAAAAGAGATGGGATTTTCTTTTACCCTTGTTTGAAATCCCCACTTGAGTGAATGGGCTGCCATTATCCTTTCCGATAAGCTCAGAAGTTTCTTATTATTTTGGATATTCTTATTCGTTAATATTGTGAAGCTAAAGTAACAATTGTTAAAATTAAAGCTGAAGCCAGTACCAGCATGTGTGTGCAGCATGTGATATTTCGGTAAATCGAGGCTTTTAAACGTGAATTACTGGTTCTATCGTTGCTGTTTACTCTTAGCTCTTTGTATTGTGGAAGAGAAATACATTTTTGAATTATGGGTAAAATAAGCAAAAAACACACTTTCACTCAGTGTACTTATCTGATTTGCTCAGTTTTCTGGCACCAAATCAAACGGCAGACATTCTTTCACTTTTTTTTCTGAATGCAAGACAACCCTATAGTGTGTCCAGCTGCCTTTGTCTTCCCATGAGCCTTGCTTTAGATATTGCAAAGGGAAGATCACTTTTCTTCTAACTCTGCAGTAAGCCATATGACCTTTCAAATCTAATAATCTCTTTCTAACTAAAATGTGTTTAGAATGATTATGAAAAACATGAACTGCTTAAAAGCTGTAATTCATTTTAATTTGGCTTCTGTTAATAGATGAAGACTGTGATTACCTAGCAGAAAGATCAATTGAAGAGGTGTATTATCTCTGGTGTTTGGCTGGAGGAGACTTGGAGAAAGAACTTGTTAACAAGGAAATCATTCGATCAAAACCACCCATCTGCACGCTTCCCAAGTAAGGAAAGGAAAACACTTTTGGGGATGGAAACATGAGGAAAGGGGTGGACAGAGAAGTGTAATCCCCCCCCCCACCAAAAAAAAAGTTTGGTGGTTTTAGAAGTTCCAACTTCTTAGTTTCAGAGAGCAATTTGAAAACACCATCCTGAGTAATAGTAAAAGCCTCAATACTTCCACATATAAGCTACTATCATTCACTGTTATCCCACTTGATTTTACACCACCCACCCACACTTAATATTGCCTCTGAAAAATTTGCAATAGTGTATGGAAGGTTCAAAATACAAATTATCAACAGGCTGTAAGATTCCATTTCTTAATAAAATGATCCATTTCCAGTATACCATAGCACTAAATGATGCTACATTACTCAGTACAAAAAGCTGCATATTTAGTTACTATGCAATTTAATAAATTAAAATAAAAACTTGCCTGTTCTGTTTACATTCACATAGACCTACAATCCCATACAGTCAACACATTTCACCAGAGATGAATCATTTTTTTTTCTTTTCATAAAAAGAATATTCTACTGTACAGGATTTATGGAATTGTGACATAACTTAATGTACCCTAGAATTATATCCTTGTTGAAATCTTTATAATATGTTTAGGCTCTGGTCGTACAATGTGATATAAGTGGGTGGAGCCCTGTGCTCATGCAGATCAGATTGCAGGATTGGGTATTTAAGTAATATGTAAAATCAGCTGTGTATCTCCAACAGCATATTTATTTTTGCAGAGCAAAAGAAGATGACAAAGTTAAGGTTTGGTTGGTGGCATGAGATGGGTGAAGTTTTAGTGAGTGCAAAGTAATAAGTACAAAATAACACATTAGAAAAAATAATCCCAACAAATACAAAGTATTTCTTCACACAATGCACAGTTGCAAGAGGATGTTGTGAAGGCCAAAAGTATAACTGAGTTAAAAAAATAATTAGATAAGTTCCTGGAGGATAGATCTACCAATGGCTATTAGCCAAGATGGTCAGGGACACAACCCCATGCTCTGGGTGTCCCTAAACCTCCAACTGCCAGAAGCTGAGACTGGATGATGGGATGGATCACTCGAGATCACCCTGTTCTGTTCATTCCCTCTGAAGCATCTTTCACTGGCCACTGTCAGAAGACCAGATACTGGGCTAGATGGACCATTGGTCTGACCCAATATGGCTGTTCTTATGAGTGATTATATGACTGCAGATAACTGACTCAACTCTTTATCTGTTAATTTCCAGAGTTTCGGGGGGTGGGTGGGAGGGGCGGAGAGTGTGTTTAAGCAGTAGAATTTTTGTGATGAGAATCATTTTGTGTGTTAGTTGGCCTCCATTAAAACACACTTCCATCCTTTCGTTTTTAGTCACTTTTTTCACTTTTTTAAATGACTTCCTGTATTATTTGGATTGTAATCTCTCTCTCTCTCTTTCTCTCACACACACTCTCACTCACACACACACATTTCTGCTTCTGAGTTTAATTAGTCCCATTAATATCTATACTGAAGATGAAATATTTCTTCATTCAATGGACAGATCCTAATTTCATCTCATTAGTGAGAAACAAATAGAGAATCTGGTATTATAGATTCATAGTTTCCAAGGCCAGAAGGGACCATTGTGGTCTAGTCTGACCTACGTTCTGTATAACACAGAGGGGAAAAAAACTACATGGCCAAGTGCTCCCAGGATTTGAACCCATGACTTCTGGTGTAGAAGGTGGGAGCCTTACACCTGTGCCCATAGCCTGCCTAGACCCAGGTGAACTTAGTTTCTTGAAAATCAGCTCAGTACAGTATGTTCTAAAATACTCATTCTGTTGGCTCACCCTCATTTGGATGTATCCATAGTTGTGAAGAATTACCCTGCTACAGCCACACAGATAAACACCTTACAAGATCCTTTTGAATGACAGAGATATTTATTTCCCCCTTCCCTCACAATGCAAGCAGCTGGTGTATTGCCCTCTGTTAATCCTGGTCTGTGCCAAGATGAGGAACAAAAGGGAATGTTAATCTCATTCCGTTCTGCTTTGAAGGAGCTGTAAATGGTATTCTGATATGTGTTCAGTATCTAGAAAACGTGAGAAATACGATTTTTTTCATTCAGAATTATTTAAATATTACTAGCTTTTTGCACACTGCTTTTGAACGCAGTTCAATGTAATCAGGAGTACAGTACAGTATAATTCTAGGAGTTAGTGTTTTATTTTTGTTGTTAAACAGCTGATTGATGTAAAATTTTGCTCTTTTTTTTTTTTTTTTTTTTTTTTTTAAGTATGCGATATTATGTCCTTTAAAATAACCAGGAATTGGTGTTCTGTCTTTCTCTTTAAAGCTTTTTGTTTGAAGATGGTGAGAGCTTTGGGCAAGGACGAGATAGAAGTTCCCTCCTAGATGACACAACTGTGATACTGTCGCTGTGTCAGCTCAGAAATGTAAGCAAAATGCATTCCCAGCTGCCTAGAGAGACAAGGTGGGGAAGGTAATACCTTTATTGGACCAGCTTCTGTTGGTGAGAGAAACAAGCTTTCGAGCTTATAGAGTTTTTCTGCAGGGCTGGGAAACGTACTCAGAGTGTCACAGCTTCATACATTTTACTATTTTACTAAATACATTTAGCTGTGACATTCTATATATATTTCCCAGACCTGAAGAAGTGCACTGTGTATGCCAAAAGCTTCTCTCTTTCACCAACAGAAGTTGGTCCCGTAAAAGATATTACCTCATCCACGTTGTCTCTCTATTATCCTGAAACCGACGCGGCTAAAACAATACTTCATACCTTCTTAGCTGCTTGTAACTCAATTGCAGAAACAATTTATATTTTAAGGAATGTAAGAGAACAAGTGCTGCTGTTCTTTCAAAATACCATTTCAGGCAGTCTTTCCTGGACACTTGCCTGCTCTGGATCCAATAGAAAATTCCTTGGCCAAACTTAATTAGATTCTGAATTACATATAAAATAAAAAAGGAGAAATTACTGAACTGGGTTTTTTGTTTTGTTTGTGATACTCAGTTCATTATGTTGCATTAGCTCTATTTTTATTAGGTAATTGTGACATCCAGTGTTGGCTTAAGTTTAATAATAAAGAGGGAGGGATAGCTCAGTGGTTTGAGCATTGGCCTGCTAAACCCAGGGTTGTGAGTTCAATCCTTGAGGGGGCCACTTAGGGATCTGGGGCAAAATCAGTACTTGGTCCTGCTAGTGAAGGCAGGGGGCTGGACTCGATGACCTTTCAAGGTCCCTTCCAGTTCTAGGAGATGGGATATCTCCATTAATTAATTTATTTATTTATTTAATGAGTGTTATCTATTTTTGCTTCAGATGGAACATCTTTCAGAAGTTTAATTTCTGTCTAAGATCAGCCGACTTTACTAAATGACATGTTTACTATGATTGCTGAGTTTTCCATGGTTTAACCTCAGTCTTTGGAAACTTGAAACGAATCTGCAGCTGTTAGGCAACTGGTTTTAAGAGATCACTCAAAGATTCCCTCAAAATCACTGAATATAGTTCTGTTTCACCTCCATTAGTAAACCACATTGATTAAACAATAACTAATCAAATTATTGTTAGGGTGCTTTGGGTGATTGCTGATTCCAGGTTTTACCATATTTCTTACTGAAATATTATTTTTTCTCATTATCAGTTTACGTGTTCATTCACATGCGGTTTTTATTGTAGAGTTCTATGTTAATGCTGCGCAATTGGTATTTTGTATTTAAAGCAATAAATAGTATCCAGTATTAGTTTGGGGGAAGATGCCATATAAAAATTAAATGGATGTTACAAATGGATTGCTCAGAATTTTGGTCCATTTTGGCTTGAAGCCCTTTAATTTCTAGAGTGTTACAGGAAATGAAGCATGAGGTAATCAAGTCTGTGCACTCCACATAAAAACATGCTGATGAAGCAACAAAACTGCACTGTTTTACATTAATACATGAAAACTGACCAAAGAAATGTTTTATTACAACATGCAGCAACTACATTGGGGTGAGTTTTTGGCACATAAAATCAAATATCCATGCCTAAAGGTACAAATGCAGTAGTGGATAAATATAGAGAGCTTTCATTTTTGAGAGGATACTAGCCTGAATCTTGCTAATCTCTTAGCCAAACTTGCAGTGTTAGTTGAAAGATTTATCTTTATCTTTTGGAATCTTCCAAACACAGCTCATGGAACAGAGCACAATGATTGTAATCAAAAAAGGATCAGTGATGAATGAACTGAGAGTCTGAACTGCTCTGTCAATCCCCAGGGGAGATGGCACTATACCCTCAAGTTAAAGATTGAACTGCATAACAGAACACTGCAGGGAAGATGGTATTAAACTTTAAGCACATCGCACTGAAGATGTCTATAAACTTCAGGCTTTAAATCCAGTCTCACCTGCCTGTCACCTTTCCCGAGAACGTCTCTATTACTGTCCATCTCTCAGATGTCAATACTAAAAATGATTAATTAGCATAATTCTATTTTTTATGTAACAAGCAGTACCAAAATCTGTTGTTGGTTTGTAGCTACCTGAATCAAAAGTTCTTGTCAAAGAAAAAGAAAACAGCCATTTAACAGTGTTAAACATTCCCACATACTAATAGGTTATGTGAACAGGATTAATTTTCAGATTTGCTCAAAGTGTAAACAGAATAGCTTCCATTGATTTTTAAGAGTCGTCATATTAAATTTTGCATACTACTTATCATTTAAGGGTGGACATTCCTTCTTTATCAGAACTAAATTAATATTTAGGCAAATATTAGTACAAACAGTTAAAACTGACCAGTTATAAGTTAATACTTTTCATATTCCTTTAACTGTACCCATTAAGGTACTGAGAAGCATTTTGATGTTAAATACTTTTTTTAATCTTAATTTCAGAGACTGAAAGATGTTGGTGGGGAAGCATTTTATCCATTGCTTGAGGATGAGTAAGTATATATAATAGCATTCATTATTTTTGAGTGGTGGTTTGTATTATAGTAGAACATTGCACAACTGGACCAAGGTTTTCACAAAGAGAAATCTAGTGTTCACCTCCTATATCCTATTTAGACTCCTGAAGTCAATAGGAGCTGTCTGCTCAGCACTTTAGAAAATAGGTCTGCTTATTTAAGTGTCTAAATGTGAACTGAGAAGCTTAACTTTACCTGGTCTTGCAAATCTGGGCTTTGGTATTTAATGTATAGCACTGAGGACACAAATGCTGATTTTGAAATTTTGATCTCCTTTCAAAATTGTTTTCTAACTTAAAACCACTTTCCAGTATACATTCTTCTTTTTACATCTAATTGCATTTATTGTTATTTAGCCAGTCTTCACTGCCTTTCTCACTCTATTCCAGGCAGTCAAATTTACCCCATTCAAACAGTAATAATGAGCTATCTGCAGCGGCCAATCTTCCTCTGATCATCCGAGAGAGGGACACAGAGTACCAGCTACACAGAATTGTTCTGTTTGACAGGCTACTGAAGGTATGGAGCTTTAACAGTACTGCAATAATCTCAGTTATACATTAATTGAATGGATTAATTGATTCAGTTAATTAATTAGAGATTTCTAAAGAACTAAGCAATTGCAAGTGCAAGCAGAGAAGTGAGAGAGTAAGGAGAGAGGAAAATAGAAGAGAACTAGGTGCAGAAGTGAATCCAAGAGAAGAGGGAAAATAGGAGTTAGGAGAAACTGCAAAAAGAAGAGGCAATTATAGAAATCCCTACAATAAGAAAGGCCTTAAAAATAGAAATAAAATCTGAGTCATTATTATTAACACAGTTGCATATGAGAGAGGACATTGAAGCATCTCATATATTTTCTAACAGCAGTGGGCAGTGCACACAGCTACCGAATTAAATGTGAGTGGTGTAGCCTCAGATAGGACAGTAACACTTTTGCATTGCACATTCTGGACTGAACACTCTTCTTGCACATTCAAACAGTACTAGTCTGTACTGTGGTATCACTGTGCGGGGAGAGAGGTTTATTCGTATGGCATGGTATTTTGAATTTTCTCAGTAATATGATTGTACACATTTTCATGTGGCACGTGTGTGTAAGAATACACATAAGTACTCATGAGATAAGTGATGGGTTCATTCTGATTTTTTTTTATACATTGTAATAAGTATTGCACTAACTCTGAGACGTTTTTTAAAAAGTCAGGTACATATACTATGAAAAAAAATACTTAATGCAGAAGAAATTAGAAACTGCAGACATTACTTATATTTAAACCTTTCAAATGTAACAAAACGTGAAAGGCACTTTCTTTCCTGTAAAAAGGATGTTGGACTGGATTATCTGAAGCAATAAAAGTAAATGATTAATCCTTGTCTTTTAGAGATGATTGCACCTCTTTTAGATTGTAAAATTTATATACATTAATTAAGTGTAAGCAGATTTACTATGTTTGACTCCAGTGGTGGAGAAATTTTTCCTAAAGGAAGGATCTTGCTGGTTTCAAGAAAGAAGTGTGTTTCATTTATTTATTTATTTATTGCAGGCTTATCCATACAAAAAAAATCAAGTCTGGAAGGAAGCCAGAGTTGACATTCCTCCACTTATGAGAGGTTTAACCTGGGCTGCCCTGCTGGGGGTTGAGGTAAGAGTAAGAGAAAGTATGATTCACACTAATTAGGGAAGGATGAAGATTAGATAGGTACATTTTGTACTATTTGGAACAATGAAGTGAGAATAATATTTGAAACTATGTGAATAAATACAATGTTGGGGCAATTTTTGCTTCACTTCATGATTTCCGTTCTATAAAGCCAAGGAATGTTGAACTTGCCTGGGTTTCAGTTCATTTTTGACTTTTCCAAAAAAGATAAGTGCCTAGGCATCCTTGG
The DNA here is from genome assembly GCF_002925995.2 of Terrapene triunguis. Classification (NCBI taxonomy): domain Eukaryota; kingdom Metazoa; phylum Chordata; order Testudines; family Emydidae; genus Terrapene; species Terrapene triunguis. Next base: position 3,548,098 of record NW_020665057.1, on the reverse strand, counting down.
CAATATTTAAAAATGCCACTGCTATTTAACAACAATATATTATTATTATTATAACTCCAACAAATACACTTAGCAATCCCCTCCCCAATCAACAAGGGCTAGAAAAAAATAAAGACTCGGAGGAAAAAAATCTCCTTTCCATCCCACTCTGATCTTCCAGGGTGTAATTCAGACCAGTGAAGGGTTGTCACTATTTGCCGTGCAACCTGGGGTGCCTTCAATGCTTCTCTGCTGGAGCTCTCAATGTAGGCCATTCACAAACGGCATGCAGGTCATATCCTGAGTGTCTATGTATATCCACAGTCCTGGTCCAGCAGCTCTGATCCCAGCAGCCTGTCAGCAAACACCAGCCACAGTCTGGCTTCTAGCAGCCTTGGTTACTACTTGCAGGGTGACCCCACCGTACTCCCAGGCCTGGATTTTCCACAAAAAACATGTTTTGTGCACTGTGCAAACGTCTTCTGGACAGTCCAGATATATTAGGTCTGTTGCTCTTTTAAGGTAAGATAAGATCCCATGGGAAGCAAGTTTAAGGGGAAAAACAGTTCAAGAGAGTTGGCAGTTTTTCAAAGAGACATTATTAAGTGCACAAAAGCAAACTATCCCACTGTGTAGGAAAGATAGGAAGTATGGCAAGGGACCACGCTGGCTTAACCAGGAGATCTTTAATGATCTGAAACTGAAAAAAGAGTCCTACAAAAAGTGGAAAATAGGTCAAATTACAAAGGGTGAATATAAACAAATAACACAGATATGTAGGGACAAAATTAGAAAGGCACAAAATGAGATTAAACCAGCTAGTGATATAAAGGGTAACAAGAAAACATTCTACAAAGACATTAGAAGCAAGAGGAAGACCAAGGGTAGGGTAGGTCTGTTATTCAGTGGGGGTTGGGAGGGGGAACAATAATACAAAATGTGGAAATGGCAGAAGTGCTAAATGACTTTTTTTGTTTGTTTTCACCAAAAAGTTTGGTAGCAATTGGACATCTAACTTAATGAATGACAGTGAAAATGAGGTAGACTCAGGCTAAAATAAGGAAAGAACAAGTTAGAAATTACCTAGACAAGTTAGATGTCTTCAAGTCACCAGGGCCTGATGAAATACATCCTAGAATACTCAAGGAGCTGAGAGAGGAGATATCTGAACCATTAGCAGTTATCTTTGAAAAGTCATGGAAGACAGGATAGATTCTGAAAAGGGAAGTATAGTGCCAATCTATAAAAAGTGGAACGAGGACAACCTGGGGAATTACACACCTGTAACTTCTTAACTTCAGTACCCGGAAAGATAATGGAGCAAATAATTAAGCAATCAATTTGCAAACACCTGGACGATAATAAGGTGATAAGTAACAGTCAGCATGGATTTGTCATGAACAAATTGTGTCAAACCAACCTGATAGCTTTCTTTAACAGTGTAACAAGCCTTGTGGATGGGGGGGGGGGGGGGGGGGAGTGGTAGATGAGATCTATCGTGACTTTAGTAATGCTTTTGATATTGTCTCACATGACCGTCTCATAAATAAACAAGGGAAATTCAGCCTTGATGCAACTACTATAAGGTGAGTGCATAACTGGATGGAAAACCATTCCCAGAGAGTAATCAGTGGTTAACAATCAAGCTGGAAGGGCATATCGAGTGGGGTCCTGCATGGATCAGTTCTGGGTCCAGTTCTGTTCAATATCTTCATCAGTGATTTAGAGAATGGCATAGAGAGTACATTTATAAAGTTTGCGGACGATACCAAGCTGGGAGGGGTTGCAAATGCTTTGGCATTTAGGATTAAAATTTAAAATGATCTGGGAAAAGTGAAGAAATGGTCTGAAATAAATAGGTTGAAATTCAGTAAGGACAAATGCAAAGTACTCCACTTCGGAAGGAACAATCAGTTGCACACATACAAAATGGGAAATGACTGCCTAGGAAGGAGTACTGCGGAGAGGGATCTAGGGGTCATGGTGGATCACAAGCTAAATATGAGACAACAGTGCAAAAAAAGCAAACATCATTCTGGGATGTATTAGTAGGAGTGTTGTAAGCAAGACACGAGAAGTAATTCTGCTATAGTCTGCGCTGATTAGGCCTCAACTGGAGTATTGTGTCCAGTTCTGGGTGTCACATTTCAGGAAACATATGGACAAATTGGAGAAAGTCCAGAGAAGAGCAACAAAGATGATTAAAAGTGTAGAAAACATGATGTATGAGGGAATATTGGAAAAAATAGGTTTGTTTAGTCTGGAGAAGAAAAGACTGAGGGGGTGGTCATGATAACAGTTTTCCAGTACATAAAAGGTTGTTACAAGGAGGAGGGAGAAAACTTGTTCTCTTTAACCTCTGAGGATAGGACAAAAAGCATGGGAGATTTAGGTTGGACATTAGCAAAAACTTCCTAATTGTCAGGGTGGTTAAGCACTGGAATAAATTGCCTCGGGAAGTTGTGGAATCTCCATCTTTGGATGACAAACACCTGTTGGGCATGGTCTAGATAATACTTAGTCCTGCTGTGAGTGCAGGGGTCTGGACTAGAAGACCTTTTGAGGTCCCTTGTAGTCCTACATTTCTATGGTTCCTATATATTCTAAGGGCTTTTTGTTTATTTAACGTGTTCTTCTTACACTTTAGGGTGCCATTCAAACAAAATATGATGCCATTGATAAGGACACTCCAATTCCTACAGATAGACAAGTAAGATTCCTTTTTACTTTCAAGTACTGTCACTTAAGATAATGCCAAAGGTTTTTTCCTCCTATTAACTGTCAGTCAACTGTTTTACTGCAGCTGATGATTGTTATTTAATGTTAATGTTTTTTCTCCCAGTTTTGTAATATGCTTGTTCTGCACAAAGCAAATTGGAAGGCCACCAAAAACAAACAATAGTAACACAAATTTAACAAATACATACAATGAAATCTTGTATTTGAGTCAAAAACAATATTTTGAAACAACCAAAGGTAGAGCTGTCATAAACAACCTAGCAAATATTTAAAAAAAGAGTCACTCTCCCCTCAACACTTACTATGCACCTTGGAATTAGATTCTGAAAGACACACATCATCCCCAAATCCCATCAGCTTCAACTGACACTGAAGGCATGCAGTACTTGGCGGAAATGGGTTCCTGTTTAGTTAGGTTCTCCAAGAAGTCCTGTCAAATAGTAAATGGCTAACGTCCTACCAAATGGCTTTTCAACTAGCCCAAGAATTTTTTTTCATCGAATTGGGCCTTTTATTATAATAAAGAACTAAGTGACATTAGCATCCTGAGAGATGCAATTTGAGAGTTGAGCTAGAAATCAGTACAACAAAAAATGCCCTTTTTTATTTTTGAGGGGACAGGGCTGTATTTCAAAAGAATTCTTTTGTATTTTTAATCTGTGTGTGCAGCTCATGGAATGCTCCCTTTTCCCCCAGTTCTGTTTTTGAAGGTGAGGAAGAAAATGGATTATGTTTATGTTGGTGGTCTGACCTAAATGCCTTCGCTGCATTCCAGTTCTTTCAATGTTGTGGGATTTCTGTGGTGCCACCTCTAATATCCTTGTTCTCTTTTTTTTATGCTTGTCTGTATTGCAGATTGAGGTTGATATTCCTCGCTGTCATCAGTACGATGAGCTGCTGTCATCGCCAGAGGGTCATGCAAAGTTTAGACGGGTATTGAAGGCCTGGGTAGTTTCCCATCCTGATCTTGTGTACTGGCAAGGTGTGTTCAACATGTTAGTAAGTTTAACCATTCAGTTGGAAATCTGTACAAAAGGGAAGATTTACTTTAAAATATATAGACACTTCCTAAGTAGATCAAAACCAAACACACACGTTTCTTTTCTCTGCTGTTTCTTTTTTCTTGTTCAGGAGAATTTAAACTTGGATTCAATTGTTCATTTACAGCTGTCAGTGTAGAAATGTCTGGAGAATATATCTGTGGATTACTGAAAATTTAGTGTTCTTATACTTTCCATTCTATTTGTAATGTAAATTTGCCCCAGTTGTGTTTTATAGAAATTGATCTTTCGTCTTGCATTTTAGCATTCCTTAAACTTCATCCACTTTGTTTTTAAAATGTTCTGTTGGCTAATGTTACTTAGTGCAAAGTTAAAACTGCACTGAACAGTTATTAAGTTAGATTTTTTGGGGAGTAACTTGCTGGAGCATTCCTGAAAAATGTGACAAGGCTGGAAAAAGTCCAAATAATCTACTTAGTGCTGTACTTTCAGGTTTTAAAATATTTTTATTTGCCTGCAGTTTTCATAATGTACTATACGGAGAAAAAATAAGGGTAACATTACAGGTGTCTTAATCCATCTTAAATATGTAAGTCTCTCTGATAAATGAATACATTTATCTTATGTGTTATGATAGTGAAAGAGCAGCTTTTCATAGTTTCTTTGCATTTTTTCTTCCCTCAGGTCTTGATTCACTTTGTGCACCATTTCTGTACTTGAATTTTAACAATGAAGGTGAGTACCTTCTCTATAGAATAAAACCATATCTCCATCCACCTCATGTGCCCACGCATACAGTATGTACACACGTGCTATATATACCACATTATATATCACAAACAGGTATAAACAAGATTTCAGTGAGTTTTAACTACAAGGGAAGTTTGAAACTTCAGTTCTATTACTAAAAACGTTCAGAACAAATGGTCTGTCACCCAGTGCTAAATTTTCTTGAAGGATTTATTTTTAAATTAATTTTACTAAAAACTAATTACCAGATTCACTTGCAGATACTGAGAACATTTATTCTTCTTCGAGTGGTTGCAGATGTGTATTCCACTCAAGTGTGTGCATGACCAAAGAACTTTGTCTAGCAGTACTCATAGGGCTGCCTCTTGTGCCTTCTGGCCCCTTAGTCCTCCCCTGGCTATTTAAGATTGGTGTTACTCAGTTCCCTTTCACACCCCACGTTTGAGTCGGAGCATTCTGTGTGGTATTTACCTCACCTTTCTTTCTGTCCAGTATTTCTGGAATTTTGTGTACATAGTTAGTTAGCAGCTTAGTAGTACCACCTTAGGTTTTTCGTTAGTAATAGTAGTTAGCAGCGGTCTTTAGCCTGGTGGGATGCCCTCACCAGGTTTTAAACATTGCCCATCATGTGTGCTTACTGTGCCTGGGAGAGGGACACATTAATGCAAGTCGTTTAAATAAGAGAATGCAAGTGGTGAGGGGCTTGTTAAGCAACACCTTGTGGAGCAGGCCATGAGACCCGCTTCAGCACTGGTCACTCTGTCCAGTCCCACAGAACCCTTCGGAACCAACCTGAGACGTTGCTCCAGGCTTGAGGTCACTTTTCCTCTAATACAGGGATCGGCAACCTTTGGCACTCGGCCCACCAGGGTAAGCCAGTTTTAGCCAGCCAGCCCCTTCCTTCACCACCATCAAGCAAGCAGCCCGGAATGTACTGGTGGATCACTTCAGCAGATCCTTTTCCCCTCATCACAAGTGGTCCCTTCACCTAGAGGTCACCAGGTTCATCTTCAAAGGTGGGGGTCTCCCCAGTTAGACCTGTTTGCGACCAAGCAGAACAGGAAATGCCATCAGTTTTGCTCGCTATCTGGGCACAGCCCGGAATCCCTCTCCAACGCTTTCCTGCTCCTATGGACTGGTCGCCTGTTCTACGCTTTTCCGCCGATCCCTCTGGTTCACAACGTCTTCCTAAAAGTCAAGCAGGACAAGGTGAGAATTATTCTTATGGGCCTGGCATGGCCATGTCAACTCTGGTGCGGCATGCTCCTGGATCTGTTGGTAGTAACCCCTCTCTTGCTTCTACTCCGGCTGGACCCAATCTCACAAGACCACGGCTGACTGCTTCACCCGAACCTTGCGTCCCTGCACCTAACTGCATGAATGCTACGTGGCTAAACCCAGAAGAACAGGCCTATTCGAAACAGGTTAGGTAGCTCTTGCTAGGTAGTAGGAAGCCGTCCACACAGGTTACCTACCTGGCCAAGTAGAAGCGCTTTTCGATATGAGCATCTCAGTGAGCTCTCTCTCCACCTTGTTCTTCCCTTCAGTCTATCTTGGACTACTTGCTCCATTTAAAGCAGCAAGGCCTACCAGTGAGTGGCAGGTCAGTGTTCTCGCACAAGATGATGGTCCGTTTTCTCCAGGGGCTGGAGAGGTTCTATCCTCAGGTCCATGAGCTGATCCCTCTATGGAACTTAAACCTGGTTCTGTCAAGAGTCACGGGTCCTAGCTTTGAAACGCTAGCATCATGCCCCCTCTTTTTCTGTGAATGTTCTGTAGTGGAGCCTGGTTTCTACTCTCTTGATTCTAGCTTTCCTTAGCTCAAGTAAGATCCTACATGAAAACCAGATAGCTTAGTCTCAGTCCAGGTAAAACAAAGATTTGTTGGGAGACAGGAATTGAGAGGGATTGTGACTGCTCCATCCATTGACAGGATATATATACCCTTTGTCTTGGTGGTTCACAATCTTGATGGGCTTAGTGGGCCATCCCAGCCCCTGGATTCTTATGTCACTGCAGGATTCCAAAGCTGTCTCTCTCATATTCTGCTAGTTTAGAAGTTGTAACCTTTCCTGTCATTTGCAGACAGCAGTACAATATAGTCATTTCTTTGCCATTGATAGGACATAAGAAACCAATCAAGAGCAACTTTTATCAGTGCATAGTAAAAATAAACAGTTTAGCATTGGTAGTAAAGATTTGTTGTAGCAGTTGTTTGTGTTCTTGTAAGGCTTGAGGCCACAACCTAGATCACAATCCCATTTTGCTAGATGCTGTATGTACTGGAGAGAGCGAGGGAGACCAAACCACACAGGGCAGATGTTAGTCACATCACTTATTGTGCTTTTGGAAGGCACTCAGGTACTATGGTGGTGAGGGTGGAATAAAAATTTCTATACAATAGAAACAGTCTAACAATCAAAATTATAATTAGAAGAGGTAGAAAAAATGTTAGTCACTGAGATGAAGTGTCTTGTCCAGTGTCAAGAAGTCTGTGGCAGACTGTGTAATTGAATTCTGATCTCTTGAGTTTCAGTTCTGTGCCATAGCCACAAGATTATCCTTCATTCCTAAAGAATTCTTTAAAAAAATTCCATTGCAACTACAAGCACACCTTAGGTAGACAGATGTGGTCACTCAAGTTTTGGAACTTGGACAAATGTTAATGCCTATATTACAATAATTGATATGGGAACACTACTGATCTGAAAGTCCCAAATTTTTATACTTCACCTCAAAACCAATACATGGTAAAACTGAATGTATTTGGATTGTTCATTGCATAATCAGTAGCAATATCATATTTCTTGAGTAGCTTTAAAATATTTTTTAAAGGAAAAGTGTTGTTTTTCATGCATTTTACACTGTTAGTTACTATGTGTGCAGACTGATAACAAATCAGGTATAAATACTTCTTTAGTAATGAATGTTTTCCAGTGTACAGATGTTCCTTGTACACTCTACCTTCCTACCTAATGTTGCTTGTCCTAATTTTCTTTTAGCTCTTGCCTATGCCTGCATGTCTGCTTTTATTCCCAAGTACCTGTATAACTTCTTTTTGAAGGATAATTCTCATGTCATTCAAGGTAGGTTGGTGTTTGTTTCCCTTTTCTTCTAATAAGAGAGTTTATGGAGTAGTTATTTATGCTGTGTTTTCAGTAAATTTGTTTTTTCTTCAGTGGCTTTTTAATTGACAGAAGTAGAAGCATAATCTTTCAGCATTATAGAAATACCTACTTATACCTTCAAATATTAGAAGACCAGGGTAGTAAGTGAAGGAGCAACGGCAAAACCAAAACAAAAATAAGTAGGGAAGCGTGTGAAGATGAAAAACTAACCAACAAACAGAAGCAGCAGCAGCAAAAAAAATGCTTGTTGCTCTCTGAAGCAGTTTTAAGCAGGAACCAATCAATGTAATGAAATCAGAATCCTAAAAAGACTCCCTCTGCACTTCCTGTCATGGTGGTCTATCATTGAGGCAATCCAAAGCCACTTGATTGCAGACTGCCATTCCGCTTCAGAGCAGAAGGCGAGAGGAGCAGCAGATACCAGTGTGTTTAGAGAATACATTTACTTTAGTAGAGGGTCAAGAGTCTGAGGGGAGTGCCCTATGCTTACACTTAAAGTGCTACGGTGGCACAGCTGCAGTGCCTCAGGGAAGACACTTGCTACGACGGTAGGGATCATCCCCTCACTGTAGGTAATCCACCTTCCTGAAAGGTGGTGGCCCAGGTATATGGAACAATTCTTCTGTTGACTGAGTCCTGTCTACTCCGGAGGTTATGTTGGCTTAACTATGGCTATAGCTACACTAGAGAGCTTTCAGCGGCACAGCTGCATCTAGTGTCAATCTAGTATAGTCACTCTACACCGACAGGAGAGAGCTCTCCTGTCAGCTTAATTACTCCAGTGCCCATGAGCGGTGGTAGCTATGTCGGCGGGAGAAGCTCTCCTGCCAGCATAGCGTCATGCACACTGGCACTTAAATTGGCATATGTTAATAAATGGCTAATTCACACCACTGAATGATGTAACTTATGTCGACTTAAGCTGTAGTGTAGCCATGGCCTATATCTGTCAGGGTTGTAAATTTTTCACACTCCTGAGAGAACTAGCTATGTGAATGTAACTTTTCAACATAGATCAGTTGTATGACTGAGCTGAGGACAAGTCTTCCGGAGCCCTAAGGAAACTGCTTCATAGCTCCTGGTTGTTATTTCTTGGCCTCAATAGCCCTATAAGTAAATAGGTGGAGGGGTGGGCTGTCAGTTCCTTTTAACATGGAGACAAAGTGGAGAAGAAATTTGGGAGGATTAGGAAGCCTCCCAGAGAAGATTTGCTGAAGCCATCCTATCTGAATAACAAATTTAAAAACATAGAGGATCTTTACTTCAATCCACACTCTGATGTCCTTCTTGTCATCCTTTTCCCCATCACTAGCCCTTAAATGCCCACTTGACAGCAATTCTAACGTGCTGTTCGTAAGATTCATGAGTCAGAAGTGTGTCTTAATAGCTTGGTTAGGGCATTGTCTCTGTTGACCTAACAATGTTTTTTGTCTTGGGAGTCAAGTTGGCAGCTGTATGAAAAAGAACAGAACATTGTTCTGCAGAAACTTTAGTTTGAGCATAGAGGAAAATACTTTTGAAATCTCTCTTGCTTTTTTTTTTTTTTTTTGAGCAGAGGGGGGAGAGAGAGGGAAAATTAATGCTAAAAAGGTAGATGTTGTTAAACATGATACATAGCTTCACTTTTTCTCATTGGTTACTACGATTTGTACCTGTTTAACAAATAATAGATCTTGCTGAAATGCACCACATGCACTTATAATCCACAAATAAACGTTATTACAATACTTTCCCTGTATGTCTTCTACTGAGGAACAGCATTTATTTTCTCCCTTCATCTCCAAAAAGACATGGGAAAGTTCTTAGAAGGTCAACAAAAATGATTGGACATTAAGATTGGGATAGACGGTAATATGAGGAGAGACTAAAAGATTAGGACTAGATAGTTTGGAATGGAGATAAGTGAGAGGGGAGGTGTGATCAGGACACATGAAATAATGAATGGCATGGAGAAGGCCAGTCAGGAGCTATTCTGTTTGCACTCTATCATAATATAAAGGCAAAGGGGCACTTGATGAAACTAAAGGAGCATATTTTTAAAGAATAAAATCAACTGTTATTTTATACAATAAATAATTTGTCTGTGGAATTAACTGCTTTAGGCCTTTTTAAGGCCAGTAGCTTAGTGAGATTTTTTTTTTTTAAAGTTTGAGACAGTGATATGTAGAAGAATATCATTTGTAGTGTTGCTAACTAGGATATAATGAGAGTTCTTGATCTTCATGTGTCCAGGCCTGAAAAAATTACCGAAATGGGGATAGGAACATGGTTTGATATTGCATAAATAACTGTATTATGTGGTCTTTTCATCTTGCACTGCAGCATCTGGTCTGGGGATATTGGACTAGCTGGACTGTTGACTGTGGGTTCTGATTTGTTAGTTTCTAGCTGGTGGTGTTCAATGTCAACAAATTAATACAGTTTTAAAGGAAGGTTTTGTGATGGTTTGTTTAGTTTGGTGTGCTGAGCTCTTTCCTATTCCCTGGAGACTCTGTGAGGAACATGGCAGGATGGATCATGTCTGATTACATCACTGCAATTTTAGCACCTCACCCCTTAATGGAATAAAAATCTTTCCCAGTGCAGAAAGATGCAGCATATCTAATTTCTGAGCCTGCCCTAAGCAGTTAAAGCACAGTTTGTCAGATTTATCAGATGCATTTCCCCATATGAAGTAAGATGTAAGAGCAATTAAAGGTTTATAGCTATAGAATATCAAATTATGCCAAAGATTCATAACATAAAATTCCAGCCAACAGTGTTTGTCAGGACCTAAATGATACGTTTTCATGAAGGATTATGTGTCTTCAATAGACCCTTCATTAATCATCTAATCCCACACAATAATTATATTTTATGAGTCTGGCTACACAAATAAAAATGATATTTAACAAACTATAGTATATCTGTGCAGAACCACCAGAGGCACAGATTTCTTGTTTAAAAGGAAATGTTCTTGAGGGAAGTTAATGGTGAATCTGTTTTCATCAGCACACATCTGAATGTATGTGATTACTGGCTTTATATGGCTTGGTCTGCATTACCAGCTTATGTCAGTATAACTATGTTATCCATACCCCTGAGTGACATTATTATACCAACCTAACCCCTGGTGTAGACAGAGCTATGTCGACAGGGAGAAGCTCGCCCGTCGACATAGGTAGCGTCTTCACTAAGCAGAGGGTGCAGCTGTGCTACTGCAGTGCAATAAGTGTAGAAAAGCCCTGTACCTTACCCATGGTTGCTGGGTATTTTATTAACGCAAATGTGTGAGTACTGTGAATGTGGGGAAAGCTAAATTAAGCGTGGCTTGTCCAACCAGTTTATTTGGATAATACATGCATACAATGAGACTGGGGGCTTGTCTTCATTGCAGTATTAGCTCAAGATATAACTTGTGTTGCCCCTAACATGACTCCTGTTCATGCATAAAAATCTCTAGCTCAAGTTAAGTGGTACTTTAAACTTTAGCTAGCTGTTCTGTCAGAATATGAGAGTTAAAATTTGAGTGATGCTGACGCTAGTAATGCAGTGAGGATGCAGTTACGCTGTCTTAGTTTTCACTTCTTAAAAAGGTGTGATTTTTATGGCCAGATAACAAACACGTGATTGTTATCTTGTTGCAAAATCCTAAGTGGAGACAGGGGACTTGTGCCCAGGGCTACGAGGTCCAGATCCACGCCCTGATTGTGGGAGCTCTGGGCGCATGGGACCCTCACAACGAGCTGGTGCTGTGAGCGTGCAGTGTCGGTCGACGCTACGCCCGGCTCACGAGACAGCTCATGGTGTCCGACACCATCAGGTGGTCCAGAGACATCTACACGGAACACATCACAGGACACCGTCAGTTCCAGGTTGAGTAAGCGAGAATGCCGGTCAGGGAAATAACCCACTTCCTTCCTTCCCTGACGAACCAAGGGACGCACCCCACCCATGTACTTATTCACTACACCAATACTGACTTGGACTCTAAATACATTCTATGGGTGGCGTACCTGAGACCACTTATCCACTGATGTTTTAAAAAACTCCCGCACCCCAGTCTGGGTTATGTACTATTTATGTATCCTGTGAACCTTGTAACGCATACCTGTAATCCCTCATAACTCAAGCCTGACCCCAGATGTACAGTACCTTCCCCCTTAACTTGTGTAAATTTGATTTTAAACATTAGCTTCAATAAAAATATTCATGGCGAGGTAGATCGGTGAGGTCAGCATTATGCCTCCACCCCTCCCACCCCCACCCCCGAACTGTGATTAACCTCATGTAGTTTACTTCACTGTAAAACTGAAGTGCCTTGTATTCACTATGTTTTACAGTGGGATAGCTGATGCGCATTAGTTATCCTCTGGTAAAACGCACCTTTTTTTGGTCAGTGAAATCAAGCCCTATATTGCTAATCCAATCATTCTGTGCTGCTGATCCATTGTGCAGATCAAGGGTTGATTTGCAGTATGAGAACTCTCATTGGGACTAGGCTAACTCAGGGTGTTGACTGAATGAAGATAACTCAAGATAAAAGACAAGCCCTGATACCAGTATTTGTAAATGGAATGCTTGCAAATTAAGGAGGGAGCAGTTTGGGGACTTCCTAAGGCACTGTAGCAGCACTTACTGACCATTCACTTAAGAAGCTATTATTAAAGGGTGTCTGGCTATGACTCCTTGGCATGAAGAGATGCTGCCTTATAAGAGCCTTTGATGGAGGGACCTAGAAATCTCTGCCATTGGGGCAGGGTTATGCAGTGTTAGGCAGCAGCACTGTTTGGAAATTTGAGAACTTTGTGGAAGGGAAAGGGAAATGCAACCTGTCATGAAATTGCAAGGATAAAGTCTCTTGATTCTGATTCTAAGAAAGGCTCGACTTGCAGATAGGCAAATGAAATTGTGTGTAAGGGGGAGGAAGTGGAGAGAAGCCTTTAAGGGGGGGGATGAGCTTCCATTTTGGCTCCTCCGAAATTAAATGTGAATAATGATTAAGGCAATTGGGTTAAACTGTCCCTTTCAGCCTGATGTGTAGAACTGGAGATGCATTATTAAATCTGTCCTGTAATAATTCTTTTCCCTCCCCAGAAAGGAAAATAAAGAAGATAGGTGTTAATAAAGGGAGGAGAGGCTTAACACTTCAGTCCACATAATGATGTAAACAAGTTCACTTAGTAGCAAATACGTTTAGCATGGTGATATCTTTGTAGTTTTCAGTGCAAGTCAGTTCCTGGAAATTACTGGAAGAACCTGGTTCTAATTTACTTTAATCAGTGGGATATGCCCAAGGCCTACTTCATATTCATGCTGAAATATTTGCTATTTTTTAATTGTGTAATTTGCAAGTGTGTTACTTGCTGAGCACCAAACAAGTATTCCATTTGTTTTAGCTGTATCTGAATAGAAAAGGAAGTATGGAAAGCCCTAAGGGCTTATCTACATGTACAGTGCTGCACCGTTGTAGCGCTTAGTGAAGATGCTTCTTACACTGATGGGAGAACGTCTCCTGTTGGCGTAGATACTCCATCTCCTCGAGGGATGGTAGCTATGTTGACAGGAGAAGCTGGTCCTGTCTACATAGGCCTGTCTACATTGGGGGTAGGTCGGTATAACTATATCACTCAGGGGTATGGATTTTCCATACCCCTGAGCAACATAGTTATACCAGCATAAGTTCCTAGTGTTAGACCAAGCCTAAGTGTAGAGGGGATAGAAGCTGTGTACTGTTGAAGATGCACATAGTATAAACAGGGAGAGGAGAAAAAACTTAAAATGGCTTTTTAAAAACGTATTTAATCCTAATGGATAATATAATAGTTAAAATGGTGTTGTATGTATAAAGAAAAGCGCAAGCTTCATAATTAATACTGTTCCAGGTACATGTATTCCTTGTGTGTGAGTTAAGTGTGCAGTTGTGTTGTTCTCTTTTTTTTGGCAATGATCTTAAACATTGTTGTCATTTCAGAATACCTGACAGTGTTCTCCCAGATGATTGCATTCCATGACCCAGAGCTGAGTAACCATCTCAATGAAATTGGCTTTATTCCAGATGTAAGTGCTAAGGGTTCTTGTAAATGCTGTATAATGAAGCTAAAGAGGAGAAAAAAGGAAGAGAGGGTAATTCTAATAGGGTGTTTCTAAATTGTTGCTGACACAATGAAAGTTGCATATGGAAGAACTTTACCTCTGACACTGGAAGTTTGATGTGGACGCAGTGGCAAAATGAGGACAGGGACATGCATATAATTAAGTGTCAGGCTGCAACTTTTATTAAATTTTAACACAAGGGAGGCGCACTACCTGCCATCACCCATAATCTCTTGTACTAGGCATTTATTTAGCTCAAGTGGGCCGGGGGGGAGAGAGCTGCAGGACTCCTTACCATATAACCTGTAACTGGCACCAGGATTACAGGACTCCTTACCATACAACCCATAACACGAGGTAGGCTGTCTTCGCCCTAACCCCCAGAGGGGGACAGAGGGTGCAGCAGGGTGGGGACCTCAGCCAGTGAAGACCACAAGGTCTCACCTGTCACATGAGCCCAAAGCTCACCACAAAAATCCCAGGTCTTTCACCTCGTGGGAACTGTTCATTTTATTCTCTTAACTGCACTGGAAACTGGCCACAAGTTTCAGCAAATAAACAACTTCACCCCAGTACCTCAGTTAGGTACTAAGTGAGTTCCTACTTAACCCACTGTGGCTTTCAGGTGCTGCGAGGAAGGCAAAAACGTCATGGTCCTCCGCCAGTTGTCCCATGGGAGAAAAAATTCCTTCATAATCCCCTGAACAGGCAGTGGGATAGTCCCACAGCATGTGTCAGGCCAGGTTCCCATTCCTAGTTTGGGTGGGTAGAATGGTCCGCTTGAACTGAGACAGAAGATGCTCCATATGGTTCCTGCCTTGAGCTAAATTCTGCGAGCAGGGGAGTGCTGGCCAATCAGCATGCTTCTCCCCCTGGCCAGTGGGTGCTGGAGACTCCCAGGGTTGGAGCTATTTATTGTCCCTTGGCGAGTGTCTCCCTCCCTTTCTACTGGGACTGCTCCCCTTTCACCTCTGGCCCCTACCCATTGATTCTGGTGGGTGGCATTTCTCGAAGGGCTTATGATTAAGGCTAAGATTTTGTCATGGATATTTTTAGTAAAAGTCACGAACAGGTCATGGGCAATATAGACAAATTCACAGAAGCCCGTGACCAGTCCCTGACTTTTACTAAAATTATCCATGATACAATGGGAAGGGACTGGG
>NW_020665057.1:3527688-3533253 GCF_002925995.2 Terrapene triunguis | reverse complement strand
CCTGACTTTTACTAAAATTATCCATGATACAATGGGAAGGGACTGGGCAGATGCTGAGTGGCTGGGAGCTCAGGGGGGCTCAGAGCTGCAGGGTCCCCCTGCCTCCCTAGTGGGGGGGAGCTGCGGGAATCCACCCCGCCCTGGTGGCAAAGTTGCTGCCAGTGTCCCCTGCTGCGGTGGCAGTGCTGCTGCTGGGGTACCCCCCTGCCTGCGGTGGCTGGGAGCTTAGGGGACGTTGCCTCAGGCGGCGGGGGTACCTCACGACTTCCGCGACCTCCATGACAAAGCCTTACTTATGATGAGATAGTTAAACTTTTTGTTGTTGGTTCAACTTCATTCTTAAAAGAAAAATATCAATTTTTCTTGGCATGGAAGATGCAATGACAGTGCTTACAATCAGTTAGTGAATGAGTGTATGAAGAAGTGATAAAATACACTGTCCACTGCAAATTAAAAACAAAGTTTGATTTTTATTTTTAATGTCAGGGTCAATAATGTAAAAAGTATTGACTTGGGAAAAAAAACATGAATATTTAGTGACAATTTAATGTTTTTAGTCCATGAAACAACTGAAAACAGAATAAAAAAATTGTGCAAGTTAATTAAATACAAACTTCATGGACTACTTACTTTTTAATGCATGATGTCAGCTCTTGCAAATTAGTGAGTAGATGTATGTCAGTGAACCTTCTGGAAATGTACTAAATTGAAGTGTCTGACCAGAAACTTTATTCGCATAGGGAAAGTAGTCTCTTCAGATGGGAAAATGTGAAAATTCTAGCTGCACAATAGCAAAAAAAATAGGGGAATGTATTCATTAAAAAGAAGAACTAGGTGTTCTTCATATTATAGCACCTTGTTACAGCTGCCACCATACTTCGCAAATATTCTCCCCTTTGTCCAGAGCGCCATGCAGTTTTGAGTCGTCTAGAATGCTGAAGAGTTATTTGAATAAAATGCCTGTCCACAAAATTTAGTTATGTTTCATTCAGATTTATAATTTGAATGTTTTCAGTAATGGTTTTAGCTAACTTCTATCACAGACTAAGGCTTGTGTCTACACTTAGGTTGACATAGCTAAACTGGTCAGAGGTGTGAGAAAATCACCTCCCGATCGACTTAATAATGTTCACCTAGTCCCCACTATAGACACAGCTATATTGGAATGGAAAAATGTTTCCATTCCAGGGAGGTGGTTTTCCTACACCAATGGAAAAACCATTTCCATCAAACCAGGCCACGTCAACATTATAGGGTTATGCCTGCATAGCTATGGTGACATAGTCTCTGTATTGTAGAGCCTGTACTGAGGTGACACATTGAAGACAGTAAAAAGAAGCATTGTTAACTGATATGGGCAGCACTTTTTAAAAGTCTGGTCAGGTTATAAATAGAACAGTTATTAAAAATACGTGGCAAGCTTTATGACAGTACATTCTAATAATCAGTGTGGGTGGGGAGAAAGGAGGGAATCATCACCATGGAAGAGGGGAATACAGATTCAGTGGGAAGAGGGGAAATATAGGGTGTTTGGTTCAGGAATATATTTTCTGAACAGTCATGATTATCATTTTATGAAGAAACTATGTTTCTTCAAAAATGTTACAGTTAAATCAGTGCTTTTGCAGAAATTGCCTGCTGTTACAGGGCCAAATTTGCAAAACTGATTTTTTCATACACAACTTCTGTATGAATTTGTGTATACTCATGAAGTGATCAGGAGTTTCATATTTAAAATATACTTATGCATGTAATTATCAAGTTTGTGGCCACAAATGAAGCTTTTGCTAGGAAAGCATAAATTAAGTCTATTGTACATTTTTTTTTTCTTTTTGGTAACAGTGTTTCAGGGAGATAAACAGGATTGTTTATAAATGATCCAACTTGAGACAGGATATAGCGACACTTAAAAACTAACTTAATACGTCCAGTCAGCTGAAGAGACTAGCCAATGTAGTAGGTTACACACGGATGGATAAAACTTACTCCAGTGTAGAAAAGACCTTACTAGGCCATATGCATCACTTCAAGCTAGTGTCGGGGGGGAGGGGGGGAAGGGGGGAAGGGGAGAAATCAGAGTTTTATGTAGATGAAATGCACAGGACTTTGAAAAAGCAAAATGCAAGCTCCCAACATGGGGCTGGGGCACAGGGCTGCAGCATAGCCATGCAAACACACTGTGGCCATTAATTCAGCATGTGAATTAGAATAGCAACATAGAATATGTATGTTCCCTGACCCATCCTTTTGCCTATCCCTATCATTGCCATCCATACCATCCTGCGTGGACCCACTACAGAAACCCCTCCACAGAGCTCCTCAGACAATGACTCCAATCAGGGGCCTCTTGCGGGCCCTCAGACAAATTGTCGATGAGATATGAATAATTAAACAACATTTATTTGTACATATTTTTATTTATTTGTATTATGGTAGTAGTCAGGAGTCCCAATCACTATCAAGACTCAGGCCTGTCCCAGAGAACCAAAAGCCTAAGGGTATGTCTACACTACGAAATTAGATCGAATAAATAGAAGCCGGTTTTATAGAAATCGGTTGTATACAGCCGATTGTGTGTGTCCCCACATAAAATGCTCTAAGTGCATTAGTTCGGCGGACCGCGTCCACAGTACCGAGGCTAGCGTCGACTTTCGGCGCATTGCACTTTGGTAGCTATCCCACAGTTCCCGCAGTCTCCGCCGCCCATTGGAATTATGGGTTGAGATCCCAATGCCCGGATGATGCAAAACAGTGCCGCGGGGGGTTCTGGGTTCATGTCGTCAGGTCCCTCCCCCTACGTCACAGCAACGGCAGACAATAGATTCGCGCCTTTTTACCTGGGTTACCCGTGCAGACAACATACCATGGCAAGCATGGAGCCCGCTCAGCTCAGCTCACCGTCACCATATGTCATCTAGGTGCCGGCAGACATGGGACTGCATTGCTACACAGCAGCAGCAGCTAACTGCCTTTTGGCGGTAGAAGGTGCAGCATGACTGGTAGCCTTCATTGGCGATCTGGGTGCGGGCAGCTGTGGGGCTGGCAGCCGTAGGGCTGCATTGCACCAGCCCCTTGTCTTTTGGTAGAAGATGGTTTATTACGACTGGTATCCGTCGTCGTCGTACTGCAGTGGCTGTCAATCATGGGCACCCGGGCAGACAATGATGGTTATCAGTCGTAGTATGCTATTTTCTGCCAAGTGCCCAGTATTGTCTGCTAAGCACCCAGAAGAGGCCGATGGCGATCTGGGTGCTGGCAGACATGGGGCTGGCAGACGTGGGGTTAGATTGCTACACAGCAGCAACCCCTTGCCTTTTGGGCAGTAGATAGCATATTACGATTGGTATCCATCATTGTCATATTGCAGTGGGTATCAGATGGTGCAATAGACCTGAAGGCTTACTGCCAAGCGCCCAGTATTTGCTGCCAAGCACCCAGAAAATGCCGAGGGCTATCAGTCATGCTGCACCGTCGTCTTAAGATGTAAAAAATAGATTTATTCTGTATTCATTTGCTTCCCCCCTCCCTCCCTCCTGTTAAACCCTGGCTTTTGCGTTCAATCTTTGGGGTGGGGGGGGCATTCTGTGTGACAGTTGTTTGTGTTTCTCCCTGATGCAAAGCCACCTTTCTTGATTTTAATTCCCTGTACCTGTACGCCATGTCGTCACTCGCCCCTCCCTCCCTCCCCTGGTCCGTCAGATACTACTTTCGCGCCTTTTTTCAGACCAGACGCCATAGCTAGCACTGGGATCATGGAGCCCGCTCAGATCACCGCGGCAATTATGAGCACTATGAACACCACGCGCATTGTCCTGGAGTATATGCAGAGCCAGGACATGCCAAAGCAAAACCAGGACCAGGCGAGGAGGAGGAGGAGGAGGCGATTGCAGCGCGTCGACGAGAGTGATGAGGAAATGGACATGGACATAGACCTCTCACAAGGCACAGGCCCCAGCAATGTGGAAATCATGGTGTTCCTGGGGCAGGTGGATGCCGTGGAACGCCGATTCTGGGCCCGGGAAACAAGCACAGACTGGTGGGACCGCATCGTGCTGCAGGTGTGGGACGATTCCCAGTGGCTGCGAAACTTTCGCATGCGTAAGGGCACTTTCCTGGAACTTTGTGACTTGCTTTCCCCTGCCCTGAAGCGCCAGAATACCAGGATGAGAGCAGCCCTCACAGTTGAGAAGCGAGTGGCGATAGCCCTGTGGAAGCTTGCAACGCCAGACAGCTACCGGTCAGTCGGGAATCAATTTGGAGTGGGCAAATCTACTGTGGGGGCTGCTGTGATCCAAGTTGCCAGGGCAATGAGAGACCTGGTGATATCAAGGGTAGTGACTCTGGGAAACGTGCAGACCATAGTGGATGGCTTTGCTGCAATGGGATTCCCAAACTGTGGTGGGGCAATAGACGGAACCCATATCCCTATCTTGGCACCGGAGCACCAAGCCACCGAGTACATAAACCGCAAGGGGTACTTTTCAATGCTGCTGCAAGCCCTGGTGGATCACAAGGGACGTTTCACCGACATCAACGTGGGCTGGCCGGGAAGGGTACATGATGCTCGCGTCTTCAGGCACTCTGCTCTGTTTAGAAAGCTGGAGGAAGGGACTTTCTTCCCGGACCAGAAAATAACCATTGGGGATGTTGAAATGCCTATCGTGATCCTTGGGGACCCAGCCTACCCCTTAATGCCATGGCTCATGAAGCCATACACAGGCAGCCTGGACAGGAGTCAGGACCTGTTCAACTACAGGCTGAGCAAGTGCCGAATGGTGGTGGAATGTGCATTTGGGCGTTTAAAAGCGTGCTGGCGCAGCTTACTGACTCGGTTAGACCTCAGCGAAAAGAATATCCCCATTGTTATTGCTGCTTGCTGTGCGCTCCACAATCTCTGTGAGAGTAAGGGGGAGACATTTATGGCTGGGTGGGAGGTAGAGGCAAATCGCCTGGCCGCTGATTACGCGCAGCCAGACACCAGGGCGGTTAGAGGAGCACAGCATGGCGCGGTGCGCATCAGAGAAGCTTTGAAAACCAGTTTTGTGACTGGCCAGGCTACGGTTTGAAACTTCTGTTTGTTTCTCCTTGATGAAATCTCCGCCCCCCCCCCACCCCGTTAACTCTACTTCCCTGTAAACCTACAACCCCACCCTCCCCTACTTCCCTCCCCCCTTCAAGCACCACTTGCAGAGGCAATAAGGTCATTGTTACTTCACATTCATGCATTCTTTATTACTTCATCACACAACTAGGGGGATAATTGGAAAGGTAGCCCGGGATGGGTGGGGGAGGAGGAAAGGAAAAGGACACACTCCAATTGTAAACTTTAAAACTTATTGCTATGGAAATCATCTAGGGAGTGAGTGGGTGGCCGAAGGCCCCCCCACCGTGTTCTTGGGCGTCTGGGTGAGGAGGCAATGGGACTTGGGGAGGATGGCTGTTGGTTACACAGGGGCTGTAGTGGCGGTCTCTGCTCCTGCTGGCTTTCCTGCAGCTCAACCATACGCTGTAGCGTTGGGGAGGAGGGCTGTTGGTTACACAGGGGCTGTAGCGGCGGTCTGTGCT
>NW_020665057.1:3461359-3527678 GCF_002925995.2 Terrapene triunguis | reverse complement strand
GGCGGTCTGTGCTCCTGCTGCCTTTCCTGCAGCTCAACCATACGCTGGAGCATATCAGTTTGATGCTCCAGCAGCCAGAGCATGGACTCTTGCTTTCTGTGTGCAAGCTGACGCCACCTCTCATCTTCAGCCCGCAACTTCCTCTGTTCCTCCCGCGATTCAGCCCGCCACCTCTCCTCCTCAGCCCGCGATTCAGCCCGCCACCTCTCCTCTCGCTCATATTGGGCTTTTCGATAATCAGTCATTGACTGCCTCCACGCATTCTGCTGGGCTCTGTCAGCATGGGAGGCAGTCTGTAGTTCTGTAAACATTTCGTCACGTGTCCTTCGCTTACGTTTTCGAATATTCACTAGCCTCTGCGAAGGAGAGACATGTGCAGCTGGTGGATGAGAAGGGAGAGGTGGTTAAAAAAGACACATTTTAGAGAACAATGGGTACACTCTTTTATGTTACATTTTGCTGTTCACATTACACAGCAGATGTGCTTTCGTTACAAGGTCGCATTTTTCCTCTTATATGGAGGGCCTGCCTGTTTGGTGTGAGAGATCACTCACGCAGTGCCAGGCCACAGATTTCAGCTTGCAGGCAGCCATGGTAAGACAGTCTTTTGGCTTTTTTAACCTTCTTAACATCTGGGGATGGTTTCAAAGAGTACTGCTATCATTAACCATACCAAGGACCCGTTGGGTTGGCCATTTAAAATGGGTTTGCGATGTAAAAGGAGGGGCTGCGGTTTCAGGGTTAACATGCAGCACAAACCCAACTAATTCCCTTCCCCCCCCCACCCAATTCTCGGATGATCACTTCACCCCTCCCCCCACCGCGTGGCTAACAGCGGGGAATATTTCTGTTCAGCAGACCAGGAAGGGGCACCTCTGAATGCCCCCTTAATAAAATCACCCCATTTCAACCAGGTGACCGTGAATGATATCACTCTCCTGAGGATAACAAAGAGAGATAAGGAATGGATGTTGTCTGCATGCCAGCAAACACCGGGACCATACGCTGCCATGCTTTGTTATGCAATGATTCCAGACTACGTGCTACTGGCCTGGCGTGGTAAAGTGTCCTACCATGGCGGACGGGATAAGGCAGCCCTCCCCAGAAAACTTTTGCAAAGGCTTTGGGAGTACATGAAGGAGAGCTTTCTGGAGATGTCCCTGGAGGATTTCCGCTCCATCCCCATACACGTTAACAGACTTTTCCAGTAGCTGTACTGGCCGCGATTGCCAGGGCAAATTAATCATTAATCATTAAACACGCTTGCTTTTAAACCATGTGTAATATTTACAAAGGTACACTCACCAGAGGTCCCCTGTGTGCCCTCAGGGTCTTGGGTGAGTTCGGGGGTTACTGGTTCCAGGTCCAGGGTGATAAACATATCCTGGCTGTTGGGGAAACTGGTTTCTCCGCTTCCTTGCTGCTGTGAGCTATTTACATTATCTTCATGCTCATCTTCCTCATCCCCAGAACCCGCCTCCCTGTGTGTTTCTCCATTGAGGGACTCATAGCACACGGTTGGGGTAGTGGTGGCTGCACCCCCTAGAATGGCATGCAGCTCCGCGTAGAAGCGGCATGTTTGCGGCTCAGCCCCGGACTTTCCGTTTGCCTCTCTGGCTTTGTGGTAGGCTTGCTTTAGCTCCTTAATTTTCACGCGGCACTGCTGTGTGTCCCTGTTATGGCCTCTGTCCTTCATGGCCCTGGAGACCTTTTCTAATATTTTGCCATTTCGTTTACTGCTTCGGAGTTCGGCCAGCACTGATTCATCTCCCCATATGGCGAGCAGATCCCATACCTCCCGTTCTGTCCATGCTGGAGCTCTTTTGCGATCCTGGGACTCCATCACGGTTACCTGTGCTGATGAGCGACCTGTGCTCTCCACGCTGAGCAAACAGGAAATGAAATTCAAACGTTCGCGGGGCTTTTCCTGTCTACCTGGCCAGTGCATCTGAGTTGAGAGTGCTGTCCAGAGCGGTCACAATGAAGCACCGTGGGATAGCTCCCGGAGGCCAATAACGTCGAATTCCGTCCACACACACCCAATTCCGACCCCCTAAGGCCGATTTTATCGCTAATCCCCTCGTCGGAGGTGGTGTTAAGAAACCGGTTTAAAGGGCCCTTTAAGTCGAAAGAAAGGGCTTCTTCGTGTGAACGTGTCCAGGCTTAATTCGATTTAACGCGGCTAAAGTCGACCTAAACTCGTAGTGTAGACCAGGCCTAAGAAAGATGACAAATGAAGGGAGTAGAATAGAGAATCCAAAATATATACCAATTATGATGTACAACTATACATTTAAAAAAAAAAAAGTATTTGCATCATACAAATAAATGTATTGGCGATCCCTGACTTTTCTAAAGCCTAGCTGTGCTTCCTAAGAGGAGTCATTCTTCCTAAATCACCTGTCACATCAAAATATTTCTTTTTCCTGTTCTGCCTTTTCGATTAGTAAGAGAGAGGGGTGTTTTTGCACCTGTAACAAGACAGCCCAGATCCATCAAGGTGAAGGATATGCACTTCAGTAATGAGATCTGAACCAGAGTTTCGTGCTTGAGTACTAATCCTATCAAAGTAAACCCTGATTAATCTTTCATCATTGAAAAGCAGGCTCCCGCTGCAGGAAGAATTGTGTTTCCTGGCACCCTTCCATTTACTTTGGGTCATGTAGCTCTCAGAATATTGAATGCTGCTGAAGCTTGAATAGTTGTGAATATTGTTAGCTGGTGTGGTGCCTGGATTAAATATATTGCTGTGGCTATGTGATTTACATGTCAATGGAGATATCCGTAAGGTGAATTTCACAGGGTTTTTTTATTTTTAACTGTTTTGTAGTATGAACTTATATAATGTTTTATAACATCTGTTCTGTATTTTGCTAATAATTCTAACATCAAAATCCGTCCATTTTTAAAGGAAGAGAAACAAGGAAATGAGCCACGTTACTAGAAGGAAAACTGTATCCATAAATTATTCTGAATAGCTTTCAGCTGCAAATAATGGAAGCTAGACACAGTTGTCAGCTGGCCATTAACAGAGATGACAAGGTCTGGCTGCAGTTACTTAATATCATCTTGGTAATGCTGCTGTCATAGACAGACACCTGAAATTGGATTCAGTTATATGCAGGAGGTGTCTGTAATAAGGCTTTATCTAACTAGAGTTAAAAGAACACTGTTGCCAATGTATTTTTCGTTCTTTTTATTTTCCAGTTTGTTTATAACTACCCTTGGAAGCCTGAATTAAACTGTCCTTACTGAAATATACTATTCTCTCTTGCAAGCACACACTTGTTCAGTCATGAGTGTATCATGGCTGGTTTTTAATTTTCATTTAATAGGAAAGCAATTGTTTTTTAATTTACATATTTGGGATGAGAGATGGGGATGGATGGAATTAGGTTTAATCCTTTACATTTATCTTGTCTGTTTATGGGTACTCTGTCCCCAGTCCTTCAAACACTTATGCATGTGCTTAACTTTAAGCATACGAATAGTTCATTTAAGCACTTACACAGTGCCTCAGAAATTAAAATTAAGTATGTGCATAAGTGTTTAGAGTTTCAGGGCCTTCATTACCAGTATCTGGATAGGGCACTGAAATAGGAGGCATGAAATTTGAGTTTTAGTCCTGCCATTCTGCCACAATATTGCTGGGTAACCGGTGGCAAGTAATTTTAATTCTCTGTGCTTGGCTTCCACTTTGTCACAAAAAGTCAGTGAGGCCAAAACTTATCAAGATTCATAAATGGACTCAACATTTATATGGCTATCCGGAATATGCAGGGTTGTCAAAATTATAAAAACTTTGGAAGGGACATTAAACCTGATGCTTCAGGATTTAAGCCAGTCTCTCTCTATACCATTTAGGAGGAGACCTAATGTGGGAGGCAGACTATCTCACATTTGTCCCCTTTAGGATTCCTATGCTTTCTGAAGCATCTGGAATAGCCTTTGTAAGAGACAGGGTACGGAGAGTCGATGGACCTTGGGTCTGATCTAGTATGGCAATTCATAAGTTCCTGTAAGTATTTGGTTTGTGAGGAAAAATGTTTAAATTTATCAAAGTTATGAGTGTTTGAAAATCACACTAAATATGTGTAGTACATATGTTTATTCAGTTTGTAAATTTGGCATTTACTTAAAGAAATGTATATCACATGTTGGCAGTTACAGTAATTAAGTTTTCTCTTTTAAGAATTGCCTTGCCAATTAATGAAAATACTGAACCAAACTTGTCTTCAGACTTGGGTTGTTTTGTAGATGATGATGATGATCCTGTAATATATTTTACTCCTAAGTTGTGATAGATACAACCTTAACTTTATCTTAACAATGTTTTTTTTCTGGGAATTTCCTTCTCAAAATGGATACCTAACGTGTAAATCTACTTTTTGTAAATTCTCAGAAAATTCATTGTGCATTCAAATGATAATTGCATTAATTTTGGGGAGGATAGGCTGTATTCTTCATAGATTTTTTTAAAAAGTGGTTGTATCGCTGCTTTTATGTGTACAACTAAACTCAACCTTATCTAGTAAACATTGATAATTATGGGACTGCAACTCATGATCTCAGGCTGTTTCTCAGAGAAATGTACTTTTACGTTGTAATGAAAGTATATATTTTGATTCATTGTTTTTACTAATTCTCTTTTGATGTGGAAGTTCAGCTGATCTTTTTTTTCATGTGACTTAGTGTCTATGAAGTTCAAATATTGCTCTTATTGAGTACTGTGTAAATTTTCTTCAAAATATTGAGCAGTACTCATTTGAAGGGAAGATGCAGGGAGACCCACCAGCCAGCAAATCCACTGCAGTTTGAGCTCCAGTGGAAAAAGGTTGAAAATCACTGCGGTGAAAGTTTTATCCAGAATCCTAG
Organism: Terrapene triunguis; assembly: GCF_002925995.2. Taxonomy (NCBI): domain Eukaryota; kingdom Metazoa; phylum Chordata; order Testudines; family Emydidae; genus Terrapene; species Terrapene triunguis. Next base: position 3,522,803 of record NW_020665057.1, on the reverse strand, counting down.
CACGCAGTTATTCTTCCCTGATGTTGCTAGGGGGCAGTATTTACTAAGAATATCTTTATTTTGAGTATATTGGTTTGACTATGTAAATATGGCAGCATATTTGTTTTAAATTCATGTTTGTGAGGCAAGTACTTTAAACCAGATACATGTTGTTCTCCTTTTGGATCTTCATTTCCACTTTTGACCTGCTACAGTGGAATAATAAGACATGAAGGAGGGATACTGAACAATGCAGTAGTTCTCTCTTGTTTGCAATAAAAACATTGGAGATAAATGATCATAATATTTTTATACTTACCTCTACCCCTTCTTGTTGTAGCATTATATTTTAGAAAATAACAAGGATAATTTCCCCTTCAACTCCTATTGTAATTTCCCTAATAACTACCTGTTACTTTAAGATTGTCTGGCCTAATTTTTTGACATATTGGGTAGTGATCAGGATTGGTGGATGACGTTTGTAGTCAGGTCTGTGTTTTAGGGGTAAAGTTTTTGACTATTTGTCATATTTACAGCATGTTAGTGTTTTCTGTTATGCACAATAGTTTTGTATATTTCTTTTTCTTATGTGTGTTGAAAAAATATGTACACAGCTTAAGCTATAGGTGTTTGTATTTACATTTGTGTGTGTGTAATTCTGAATGTATAGAAGTCTACTTGGCTAATACAAAATTTTTTTTTAAATCAAATCATGAGGCTGAACTGATCTACTTCTAGTTCTCAATGAAATAATTTATGAACGAGGGGACTCAGGTATTTTGCTGTGATCATTTTCTATCTCAAAAGCAAAAAGTATGTCTACATGGGGATAAAAATCTGCGGCTGGCCTGGGCTAGCTGACTTGGACTCATGTGGCTTGGGCTGCGGGGCTGAATAATTGCTGTGTGGATATTCAGACTCAGGCTGGAGCCCAAGCTCTGGGACTCTGTGAGGGTGGAGAGTCCCAGAGTTCAGGCTGCAGCCCAAGCATGAATGTCTACACAACTGTTTTTAGTCCACAGCCCAAGCCCCGCAACCCAGGTCAGCCGCGTCCATGCCACGGAGCTTTAATCTCCATGTAGATATACCTAAAGAGAGAGCCTTCAGCATAGCTGAAGGCTTCTTTTCTAGTGGATATACTGCACATTCTTGCATGTGAACAGATGATTACAAACGTGATGGCAGGGCACAATCACTGTTGCAGGCTTTTCAGATGGTAGTGGGGAATATGAAGTTGTTGATGGAATGCTTTACAAAAATACATGTGTGGAAGTAGATTGTGCTGGTGTATCACATCAACAATGGTAGAAGAATTTTTACCATCAGAAACAGATCCTTTCTGTATAGCAAGGTCCATTCATAAAGACCTGTGCTAATGCTGAAAATACTGGCAAGTTAAGTCATCTCAGCTTTTCTGCCACTGTTATGAATAGTTGGTTAGAAGAAAGGTACACCTAGAGTAGCTATTACAATAAATTTTGGAGAGCTCTATCCAAGGAGTACTGCAACGTACATACATTCATCAGTTCAACACCACCACTGCCTGACCCAGTTAAGAGTGTATTAAATACAAAAAAACCACACTACTGCAATATTGAGCTTGTTCATTTAGTCACTAGACATAAGGAAATGCAAAATGAAGGTTCATTAGCAACACTAACTTGTGCATTTCATGACATAAATACTAAGCTATACATTTAACTAAAAAGAACCTCTCCAGAAATGGAAAATACTGCATATGTACAGTTCAGTTGAGTTAAATTTGATATTGGAATTTTAACTTTTGCATTCCTGACTTGCAGTGACTTTCTGTGCAACTTCAACTTAGTATCCACATAGATTTTTGCCTTTAATTTTGTAAGTATTTTCTTTAAAATTAAGAAATGCTTGAAGTGGCATAAGCACCTAAACTATCCCAGTTACTGAAGGGGCCATACCTTTTTAACGGTGCCATACATGCATAATGTAAACTGTTTGAAAGCCTTACAGTAGCATAAAGTTTTTACAGCCCAGAAAGCCCTTAAGGGCAGCATAAATGCTTAAGCTGCCTCATAGCAGAATAAGTGCCTGTGCCACCTCAAATCCTTCACATGACATAAACTTTAGGCATAAGTACCTAAACTGCTAATAGCATACAATACACTGATAAGTGCTTTAAGTCCTTAAGGCTGAATTGTACCTATTGCCATTCATTGAAAAATGCACACTTGGTACATTAGGATACATTTAATAGATGTCCGTACAGGAAAAAAAAAAGGCAGATATGCCCAGTGCTCTTCTCAATAAGTGTGAATACCCACATCTTGCTGAATGTTCTGCTGCATGGAACAATTTCCTGTTGTTCATAACTTCATTATCTAAACTATTTTGTTTTTCATACTTGGCTATGTACTCTTCAATGAAGATTCATTGAATGCCAATTTTCAGATGTCCAAGATCAGTCATTTTTGAGTTATCTGTATGTGTAAGTGGGATGGGAATTGTGACCGTTTAATAAAACAAGGGTTTGGTTTTTTAATTTTCATGAAACTTAAAAGTGGATGAAATGATTCTGCCCAGCCTTTTGTAAACAAACAAAAACCTCTTTAAGCAAAGGAAAATTCAGCCCCAAACATGAAGTATCTGGAAGTTACATTTATGTGAAAATGGTCTTATCACTGAAACTTGAAATGCTATACAGCTTTAAATGTAATAGAAAATCAACCTTGACATGGCCTTCAGCTCATAACAAAATGTGTTTTTTATCCCTTCTCTTCCTCTTGTAGCTGTATGCTATTCCTTGGTTTCTCACTATGTTTACACGTGAGTATATATTTTTTTCCTTTGGTTAAATATAAACACTGTATATTTAACTTCTCCCATTTTTCCATAGAATATACATTTCAGTTTAAAAGGGAAGAATATAGAGCCTTCACTTCTAGATGGCTAGTTCAAATTTACCCCAGGTTGACTGGAGTCCATAGGGACTTTAGTTTTGTACACTGAAAACAAGTCTTTTCAGTTCCATGCATCTATGAGAAAACCGGCCTCTTCCAGCTTTAGAGGAAAAAAACAACTCCCATTTCAGAGATCTCAGTTACGTGTTCAGACTTCCCGTAGTTGTAATTTGACGGACCTATCCTCCATTAACTTATTTAATTATTTTTTGAACCAAGTTATACATCCCATTATCCATGGCAATGAATTCCACTGCATTATGTCAAAGAAATACTGTCTTATGTTTGTTTTAAAGCTGCTGCCTACTAATTTAATCAGGTGATCCCTAGTTTTGTGTTATGTGAAGAGGTAACACTTCCCTATTCACTTTCTCCATACTGTTCCTGATTTTATAGATCTCTGTTGTGTCATACTCTATATCAGAGGTGGGCAAACTTTTTGGCCCGAGGGCCACATCTGGGTATGGAAATCGTATGGCAGGCCATTAATGCTCACAAAATTGAGGGTTAGGGTCCAGGGGTGTGGTGTGAGTTCCAGCTGGGGGTACGGGCTCTGGGGTGGGGCTGGGGATGAGGGGTTGGGCGTGCAGGAGGCTGCTTCAGGCTGGGACCGAGGGGTTCGGAAGGTGGAAGGGGCATCAGGGCTGGGGCAGGAGGTTGGGGTGCGGGAGGGGGTCAGGGGTCCAGGCTCCGGGCAGCGCTTACCTCAAGCAGCTCCCAGAAGCAGCAGCATGTCTCCCTTCTGGCTCCTATGCAGAGGTATGGCCAGGCAGCTCTGCGTGCTGCCTGCGTGGCCAATGGGAGCTGTGGAGGCAGTGCTTGGGGCGGGGGCAGCGTGCGGAGCTCCCTGGCTGCCCCTATGCATAGGAGCCGGAGGGGGGACATGCTGCTGCTTCCGGGAGCCGCACAGAGCGGGGTAAGCCCCAGACCCCACTCCCCAGCGGGAGCTCAAGGGCCGGATTAAAATGGGCCGTAGTTTGCCCACCCCGCTCTAAATAGATTCCATGACAACTGGTACTTTTTCTTATTCCTGAAACCAGGGATCAGTACTGAAAGAGGAAGCCCTTAGCGAGAGAGAAAATCTTCATATATAATTTGTCACATTTTTAAAAAAAATAGAGCCAATTTTTTGAAGTGAGAAAATGATAGCGAGTTTGTTGTGTTAAAGGCCAGCATATGCAAATACACCTTAATTGTATAAACCAATACTTTACTATTACACAGATCTGTTACTACTCTACCATGATTTTATGTTGTTCATTGGACAAAAGGAGTATTGTACCTGGGTAAGGTTAAATGATGGAGATGATTCTGTATGGAGATAATGGATTATTTCAATTGTAAAGTAGGAATAATCCAATATACTTCCTCCTCCCCTCTGAGATATGTTTTCCAATTTCATATCAGATGGTATTGAGTTGTTTAAAAAAATAATTGATCAGTTTTCCTATTAGGAAAAGAATGTGAGTTTTATATACTGATGAAATATCAAAGAGTTAAAGATTGCCTGTGAAATAAAGCAGTGTTGTCTATTGACTACTATTGGTCCATTCAGTTAAACCTTTTATGAGCATAGCAATTCTACCCATTTTTCCTCTAATCACAAATAGTTGTTAATAAAATTATTTAAGCATGTTGGATAGGATAAAGGTATCCAGAGTATTTTATGCACAGATTGCCATTAGTCCTTTTTTCCTGAAAGAAAAGGTTCAGAATGTCTTCAAAGGAGAAAAATCCCTTCTGAAAGCTCAATCAGCTAAGAAGTATTGCATACATTTGTTTTTCACTCTTTCTTTTCTCCCCACCTCCAGTAGTATACTCATGCATAATTACAGATTGTTCCAAAAGAGAGAGAAATATCGCTAAAGTGTGCTCTTAGGACCAGAAAAGAAAATAATCCACAGAAGTAGATATTTAATATTGAAATGAAGTGTTGATTGCCATAGGGAGTAATAAATCCACATATGAAAACAAATCTGTAGCTAAACAAGTTTAGTCTTGTTTGTTCCCAAATTAAAAAGCAGTAACCTTGAGGCAACAATAAAACTTATAGAAGGTTAGTCATGTATATTTTTAAAGCTTAACATTTTTTGTTATAATTAATATTTTGTTGCCTGTGCCATCTTGCAGATGTCTTTCCACTGCACAAGATTTTTCATCTGTGGGATACGTTACTGCTTGGCAATTCTTCCTTCCCATTCTGTATTGGAGTGGCTATTCTGCAGCAACTGCGGGACCGGCTTCTGGCTAATGGATTCAATGAATGCATTTTGCTCTTTTCAGATTTACCAGGTATATAAATGGCAATTTTTTTTTCTTTTCTGGTGTCCTATTTTTAAGCATTCTGTTGAATGTATGTATGTTTATGTCAAATCTTTTATAGGTTTGGGAAATTAGGCTTTTGTGAACCTATGATAGAGTGTTGGGGGCCTGGACCACAGCCCACTGAATCAAGAAAGTCTCCATTGTCTTCAGTGGTGCTTGGGTAAGGTCCATTATCAGGGTTCAAGTAAAGCATGGAGAACTCAGTCAAGTTTAGAATAATTTAAAATAATTAATTAATTGAAAAATTTAAATCACTGGTTGACATACCACAAACAGGAAGTGGTGCAGTTAGTCAAATATATCCTTAATGAATTACACGTTTAGCTTTGCTCTGTATGGTATTACTATGGTTATCCCATTATATGATGTTAGCTCTATCCTTCCCTCCTTCAGGAGTACATTTCTTGCTACAGAAGCAGTCACTAGAGCAGAAATACAAAAAATAGTTTAAAAGCCAATAAAGAAGCACTGTTTAAAGCAGTCTGCACTTGAAATTCAAAACTTATAAGAGACTATTTACATAGAAGTGCAGGCTACTCCAGGTTCCTTTTGCCACTGGTCAGCAGCTCTGCCCTCTTATTCAATGGATACTGATGTGACTTAGCTCAGTACAAACAACTTCTGTCTCTTGAAAATATAACAGTCCAGCATGAGGCTTCAACCTTACTTCTGAGCAAAAACTTTATTGGTGAATAAAAAAACTTTTGAATTGAATAAACTTAAATAGACTGGAAGTTGCATTTCCATGTGCCTGTGTTTAATCAACATTTAGATAGCACTTTGAACATGTAAAACACTACACTGCATAATTATACATTGTTATTTCTTTGGCACAGCAATTTGCTTTAATAGCATCACCCCAATTTTCAAGAACTATGTTCAGTGGTAAAATTAAAAACAAACCTTTTTTGATCCATCAAGACACACACAAGCTAAAACTAAATAATCTTGTCTCCATAATCAGTCATTTCTATACTCCCCTCCTTCCCGGTATATATTTTATTGTTGATTCTCTATTAATTTTGTCTCATATACCCCAATCCTATAAACACACACATGCTTAAAACTTTACTACTGTGAGTAAATGAAATAAGTGGGACTACTCACAGTAATAAGATTAAGTAAATTCATAAGTATTTACAGGATCAGGGCTTTAAGATACTAAACTCAAAACAGGGAGCTGCAGGTTAAATAAAAATTGTGGGTTTTTTTTAAAGAAACAAGAACAAAATCAGATTTTATGTAAACCTTAATTTAATTTGATATCCTGTCCCATATTGTATTTTAATTTCCTTCTGCATTCTTGATCAATTCAAATGCCTTTCTTAAAGTTTAAGAATATCCTTTGAAGTTCTGGAAGGTGTGGGCCAGTTCAAAGGATTTCCTTCTCCCATTCTATAGCTGTTTGGCTAAATGCTTTGGCTGGAGCTCAGTTCAAAAATATTTTAATTACTTTCTTGCCCAGGTCATTTCTCCTGATTTATTTCCCTGAGTGTATCTTAATTATATATTTCAATTAATCTTAAACCAAATACATTGTTTCTATGTTCTTATAGTTGTATTGTACATTGTAGTAGCATTGTGTATGAATAAGAAGTTATTAGTTTTCATAGTACTGTAGACTTGAAATATGCTTGACTCTCTTTATGATCACCATTTTCAAATTATGGAGTATTGTAAGGATTTTTGAAGCTTTAAAGTACTATATACTGAAATATTGTCTAATCTTATGGTTTATGACCCTGAAATTATTTAGGATTATTGTGATTTATTTTGTGTGGTGCAAGATTTCCAGAAACCATAAATATGTCATGTTCAAAGCACTTTCAAAACTTTACTAATCTTATAATAAAATATTTGATACGTCAGGTAAGAACGCTGTCCACCACACCCTGTGTTAGAACATATTAAATATAGACTACACCAGGAATTACTACTTGGCTTTCTATTCAGAGAAATAAGGAGTCACCAATGTACATATACTGAAAAAAAAGAGAGACTATATGAAACATCTGAACCTGTTTTTGAAGATTGAAAATACATATTTAGAACCATAATATGTGAAGAGCTCCATTAATAGTAACTTGCTGAAAACCCGGGGTGCTCCAAAGGTGCCTATCAGAGTGCTTCTGACATTTCTTAATGACCTGCATCACAGAATGGGGTACATTCAACAAATATCTTTACAGCTCTTTTGTTTACACAGTCTTAGAGAACTGCTTTTTTATGAAAATGTGTCTATGTGCATGTCTGTAGTAGAATACAACTTCAACTTCAGCCATGTCTGCCCATATTTAATTTTGCCTCAAGCTGCCATGAACCTAGTCATAGTTCACGGACTGCCAATATGGGAATGTTAATAAATCTTAATTATGACATAACCTTGCTAAATGCAGTGTATCACATTATACCAATCTACTTGTTAACAGAGTTTTATTATTAATTTTTCTGATGTTACTAGAGGAATCAAATTGCAGTAGCATGATAATATGTCAGGTAACCTCTGAGAAGCATTTTAGAAGGAGATATAGGTGATAACAAACGCAGGTTGAATGAGTTGGGGATTTTTGTACCATAGAAAATATTGTAGGTAATAACACAGTATAGCTTAGAGTTCTGAAGTGAATTCAAAACGCAACCCAAATTGGCTTCTGAAAGAAAACAACAGTATGATAATCATAAAGTAAGACAATATCAGCATTATTTGGAAATAAAATACACCATTAGTGTAGCTAAAAATTTAAATAATCAGTATCTTCTCTTAACATATAACGATTATGGTTATATGTCTGACTTTCCTACATAAATCTTATTTTTGGTTTAAAGGACTAGCCTGATTATGCTCTTAGTCACCTGTATGCCCCAAGCAGGGTATTCATTATTTTGATTGAAATAACCTTTATGCCGTGGCTGAATATTTTCTGAGACTAATTCATACGCAACTTTCACCTAAAACTGGGTCACTCCGAGAAGAAGATTACACTGTTGAAAACATCTGCAATAATTTCAATCTAAAATCAGTTGTTACTCAGCAGCCTAAAATTCCTGTGGTTTTAAGCTTGCCGCACTCCTGAATGGCTTATCAGGCTGCCAATGAAAATGACTTGCTTTCCAGTCTAAGTCTATTTTATTGCTCCTCAAAGTTGTAAGATTTTAGTGTTTTAACATTTTCTTGTTTATAATTTAAATAAAAGCTTACTGAATTCTCAAAATCTGTATATTAATAACAAAGGGTCACATATTCTATCCAGTGCACTGGTAATCATAGAATCATGGGGCTAGAAGGGACCTCAAGAGTCATCTAGTCTAACCCCCCAAGAGTAGAAGCCACCTTCCCCAGGCCACTGAGTAATAATGCAGTTTCCATAGCTGTTTGGGAAAGTTAACAATGCCAGTAAAAGGAGGGGCATATGTAATGCCATCCTCTGTGTGAGACGGGATCCCTGGGGTGCAACCTGGAGCTGGGGTTCTGCTGTGCCCTCTTAACTCTCCAGTCTGCCTCTCCACAGTCTCTCACCGTGCTTTGCTAGTGACAAGCAGCAAACCCCTCCACGTGCTGTTATCACTCAGTACAACAGCATGTGGAGCCCTATGCCCTGCTAAATTGCATGAATGCTCCCTGAACCACTCATGAATCATGCAGTAACAGGCACCAGCAAATCATAGAATATCAGGGTTGGAAGGGACCTCAGGAGGTCATCTAGTCCAACCCCCCGCTCAAAGCAGGACCAATCTCCAGCTAAATCTCCCAAGCTCCCAACCTTGCACCCCAGAACTGTACCATCTTGCCCTGGTCGGAAGCCTGACCAGTGTATATTCATTTCAGCAGATCATGACCTTTCATATGATATCTTACATGGCATATTTCATATGAAATATCATACTCATATATAAATGATGGATATGGGCATTACAGGGTGATACTTTGAGGCACAGCGTGTGACTATATGATACTTGAAAATTATCTGAAAACTTTTTACAAAGGCAATGACTTTCTTGATGTGTTGGCTGTGTATTGTTTCCTATGATGGACAGTGCTTGGTATTTTCTGGGAGATCTATTTATAACTGAATTTAACAATCTGCCAAGAATAATTTAGGGGACAGAATATTCATCCAAAGTTATCAAATCATTTTATGCAATTTAGATCATACGGCTTCAAAGTAAAGTTAACCTTTATGAGCAGAGAGAGAAACAGGCTAATTAAAAATACTTATTTTAATTTTGGAAAAACACCACCAGTAAATCACATTTTAGGGTTTGATTTTTTTATTTGGTAATCCATCTTTGTAAATGCATTAAGTGTTTATTTCTAACAGTCATTTGAAATTGACTCTATATGAAGGGAGTGTTCCCCCGTAAAGGTTTTTAAAAACTCTGATTTCATCCTTCTATATTTTCTTCTAAAAATGACTATTGCTCTTTTGCTTGTCTGTAAGCTTTCAGTTCTTACAGCTGTCAAGCTGTTTATATCACATTACTCAAATAATACCTATAATAAACCATTAAGACGCCACAGCACTGAGAGAGCCTGTATTGTGTAATATCACAGTTTGTTAAAGATTTGAATCCTGCATCTGACAGCATTATACTCTAAGCTAAACTATCTGAACACTGATCTTACTAATGGAACCCATAACATTACAATGTTTACCTCAAGACAAGAAAAAATTAAAATGTTGGAAATAGCCCCCACACAGATATTTGGCCTTATTGTAAGCATAGGTGCTAGCCATATTCATGATTAGGACAGTACATCTTTGTTGTCAAAATACATTTCATTGGTCCATCCATTCCTCCCAGAATTCCTTGTCTTGTAACCAACAAGAGGCATCCCAAGCTCACTGTTATCCATCCCCTTTTCCTATACTTGCACGCATGCATGTCTAGCATTTTGGGCAGACCTATCTCCTACAGTTTCTGACAACTCTGTCAGCTTATCAGGGTTTCTCTCTCATTCTCTAATTTTCCATGCCTATAATTGTAGGTGGAACACAAACTAGATATGAATATGCTGCTTAGTTCAAGGTGGACTTTTATTTTCTGAGCAAGTCAATCATGTTATTGATAAGACTTGTAATTAACATTAGTATTACAATTTATAGGAGCAGCAAATTTGTGGCCATTCAATAGCCACTTTACATTCTTTGGTAATCTATGCAGTTTTAGTGTAATAGTAATTTCCTCATATGTTAGTAATTTGTGTTACAAGTTTCTGACAAGATATAGATTTTTTTTGTTCTGGGACTATCTATAATGAGGTGCTAGTACTATGTATCCTGATTGGAATATCTAGTTTTAAAGGGACAAGGCTGGTACAATATATATAAAATTAGATTAACTTACCGTAGTTTAAGTTTATGGGAATGTTTATGCACGTTATGTTGTCTTTCTGTCTACTCCAATGTTTGCTTTCAGTAAGAACATACAAATATGCAAAAGTCCTCTTCTCTTTTTGCGACTGTAGTGTAACACAGGTCCCCAGGTTTCTTATTTATTTCAATAATGTAAGCACCAGAAAAACATCAATTGACCAAAAAGCAAGGCCAACCTTTCAGCTGCAAACGCTTTGTTTTGTTTGTAGAATGTGAGAATTTGAGATCTAGAACAATTCAATTCCAGCACATCTGATGGTGTGTATGCACAAGGAGACAGAGAAAAGGTTGTACAGATAAACACAGCTTTGGCATTTGTCACTTTAGATTGCTTAACTGTGAACCCTTAACATAGGTGTGATGGATTTGGAGTTGCCTGTAATTTATTACTACTGTATCTTGACCAGGTTACTATTTTTTTTACTGTATTTGCATATATTGAGTAATGTCACTAGCAGACACAAGGCCTAAAACTGAAGGGGGTGCACTCAGAGAGAGACTGAAGAAGGGTCAAAGGTTCAGCTGGTCCTGAACCCTGACAATAGGTTATTCCTCCAGAAACTGAGTTATTCGAATATTAAAAATTGGTTGTAGTTAAAGCTGCTAACTGTTCAAAAATTGAGATGCAAGTGGTGGGCGTGTTTATAAAGCAATTTATGAAGATTCGTCACTGATAAATAATGGTATTTGTGAAACAGAAGCCATGCATATCTGCCAATAATTCTTTTTTTATGACTTGCTGGCAGAAATGGGGTGGGGAGCTGGCTTTGGTACAGGAGCAGAGCAATTTGTTAGTGCACACCTGCTCACTAAGGATGTTCTGTAGTGTCAAAGCCTGCAAGATTGATGTAAATTTACCTGAAGCTGCAACTCCTTTAATTATTCACATTTTCCACTTGTAGCTACATGATGTTCATGCAGCTCTATTTATAGCTTTCACTATGATTTGATTAAAAAGCAAAGGAAAAACACTAAAGAAACATCCATTCTTTTATTTTTATTTGTGCTTCTTTACTGTGTAGTTATTACTGGCAGAAAAAAATCACATGTATACTGTTTCGTAAAAGACAGCTCCAGCTAAAAGGTATATTCATTTTTAAAGTAGGTTGCTAGACATTAAACAAGGAAAAAGCCATTACATAGCTAGAGCCTTCTTTAAAACAGCTCTTGTTGAGCAAGTTACATCTCTCCTGTTTTGATACTAGCTCTGTATTTTCTTTATAGCAAAAAGAAGAATATGTGAATGGAATTTATCAACTGGGGATCCGGAGCCCCCTGGGTGGGCCACGAGCAGGTTTCAGGGGGCCTGCCAAAATAAACCAGAGAGCAGGGCCAGCATTAGACTCGCTGGGGCCCAGGGCAATTGCTCTGCCACTTAGCTTCACAGGGCCGCCTATGGCGTGGGACCGTGGGCAATTGTTCTGCTTGCTGCCCCCTAATGCCGGCCCGGGCTTTTAAACTACTGAAAAACAGCTGTAATGGCACAGGTGGGCCATGGAATTTTTATAGCATGTTGTGTAGGGGAAGGAAGGGGCTCAGAAAGGAAAAGGTTGTGAACCCCTAGGATACGTGACATCGATTTATTAGGGCTAAGGAACAAAACATACACAGCCAACAAAACATGGATAGTGAAAGCTGTCAAACCTATCGGTAGCCCTAGGCATGGGTAGAGACCAGAAAATTTCTTGTTACTTTGATTTCAGTTAATTTTGCTGAAAAGTAGGTGATTTTGGCAACAAAAACATTTCAGAAAGGTCTTCCTTCCCCTTACTCCTCCCCCTCCATTTTCTGTTTCATTAAATTTTTAGGCGCATTGATCCTGGTTCAGTACCTTACTGAACTGATTTTTTAAAAGCGTTTGCAATCTATTTTTATTCTGTTGTAATCATGGGAGTTGTGCCAATAGCGTAGGTCCATAATATGTTCATTATTTAAATTTTCATTACTCTGAATGTTTGTTGGTTTATTACATAAATATACGAAGTTATATGTTTTTCTCCTGAATGAAACTTTAGTACTGTATTTTTATATTGAGAAGAGTCTCAGAATGATCTCATTGTGAAAGTAACATACAGCTACAGTGAATTGTGTCAAGAAGATGAAATTGACAGTGTCACCAGTGCTGTGTATTACTACACAAATAGAACGGAAATTACTGACATGATTTTAACCTCAACAGTTGTAACTAAATGAGATTAAGTACATGGGAAAAGTGCTATGTGTAACCTGAAAAGCACAGGTTTTCTCTTAGAAACTAGGTTGAGTGTTTCCAGAAAGTAGTGTATAGGAAGCACATTTAACTCATATTGTGATATATCTTTTTTCCTTCTAAATATGTGTTTGGGCTCAGGCAGCTGTAGTGTTAAGGTGTTAAAATTCCTTGCTGGAATTTATATATCTATATTTCACTGCAATTTTGTGTGTTTGTCATGGATAAAGAGTGTGTGTCTATTGTCACAAAAAATTAACAATAATATTGAAGTGGGAGCAGCACAGCAGTGTGAGAGGCAGCCTGTGACTCTAGGCTAAACAAAGGATTGAAAAAGAAGGTCTTCTGCATTCTATTCTAAATTCTAACACCAATTCCCTCCTAAGTCACTTAACCTTTCTGCTTTGCTTTTCCAGTCTGTGAAACTGAAGCCTGTACTCAAAGAAATGACCAAACTCTCTCCTCCCTAAAACCTCATGAGACTATTCAGTTTCTCCTCTCCTTTCATATCTTGTTCTGCAGGTCCCCAAATCATTGATATGCTTGCTAGTAACCAGCCCCAACAGTATCCTTGCAGAAAATGGTTTTCCTGGGATGGAGAAGTGTAAAAATCCCAGTAGCCATTATGGGCTCAGTCAACTTTGTTGAAATGAAGTTGTGGAGAAACTGACTATTGGGCAGATCATTGGTGAAAAGGTTCCAGGAGAGATCATACCATTCCACCAGATGTTAAGAAGCCTACAGAGGGCCAGGTGGAACCTAGAAATAGAGGTGATGGAACACTTACTCAACGGAGTTGGCTTCTTATGTTTCTGGGCCTGTTGTAATTTTTGTGAGACAGAAAGAATCAATTTTTGCTTATTTCATCACTGCTCAACCTTTTTTGCAGAGTGCTGTGCTAAGTGATTGCAAGGGCCTCAGAACATCGTTTGGTATTAATTTATATTCTGCTGTAGTGTCTAGGCACAATAGAAAGAACTAAAGCAGAGCAGCAGCCTTAACCCGTACTGTCTGTAAGAAAAAAGGTCAGTTCTCTAACTCGATGTGTTTCCTTGTACATAACACTATATCAGGCATAAGGAATAAATAGAATTAGAGAATTTTTGGAATCCTTATTCAAGTGACCTGGAGCCTCCTGTCAGCATGAGTCCTGTTCTAGATCTCATTCACTCAATGAACAGCACTAATTCTGAGGTTTCCTTACGATTACAAGCTTATCTAAGATGTCCTTGATTAATTTGCAAAGTGACGTAAACAAAATATCTAGAAAGTCTCTGACTAAATATGTTTACAGATGGACACTGTTCATTACTTCTGTGGGTTTATGGTAGTCATTCATTCATTTTATTGCAAATTAAATATTGGCATGGGTGGGGGTATAGCTTGTTCAGGAAGGACAGGCAGGATAAAAAGGGAGGTGGTGTTGCATTATACATCAACAATATACACTTATTCTGAGGCCCAGAGGGTAAGAGGCAGATCAATTGAAAGTCTCTGGGTAAAGATAAAAGGGGTAAAAATGGGGGAGACATCATGGTATGGGTCTACTATAGATTGCCAAATCAGGAAGAAAAGGTGGAGGAGGCATTTCTAGACCAAACAACAGAAATATCCAAAACACAGGACCTTGAAGTAATGGGGAATTTTAAATACCAAAACATATTTTGGAAAAATAATCTGGCAAAACACACAATTTTCAAAAAGTGCTTGGAATGTATTGGAGCAACTTTTTGTTTCAGAAAATGGAGGAAGTAAACAGGGGAGCAGCTATTTTAGACTTGATTCTGAGCAATACGGAAAAATTGGTTGTGATTCTGAAAGTGGAAGGCAATTTGGGTGAAAATGATCATGAAATAATAGATTTCATAATTCTAAGGAAAAAAAGAGAGAGCAGTAGAATAAGGACAATGGACTTCAAAAAAACCAGACTTTAACAGACTCAAAGAACTGGTAGATAAGGTCCCATGGGAAGAAAATCTTAGGGATAGGGAGTTCAGGAAAGTTGGCAATTTCTCAAGGAGACAATAATAAAGGCACAACTACAAAATATCCTGATGCAAAGGAAAGAAAGGAACAGTAGTAAGAGGCCAATATGGCTCCATCAGGACCTCTTTAATAACCTGACAATCAAAATGGAATCTGACAAGAAGTGGAAACATGAACAAATTGCTAAGGATCTGCACAAAAGAATTGCAGAAACATGTAGAGACAAAATCAGAAAGGCTAAGGCACAAAGTGAGTTACACCTAGCAAGGGACATAAAAGGCAATAAAAAGAGGCCCTTTAAATACATTGGGAGCAAGAGAAAGATTAAGGAAAGTGTAAGCCCTCTACTTAACAGAGAAGGAAGCTAATAAATGTAGACATCAAGAAAGTTGAGGTGTTTAATGCCTATTTCACTTCAGGCTTCACTACAAAGGTTAATGTTGCTTAGATACTCAACGCAATATTACCCATAAGGGGGAAGGCTTGCAAGCCAAAATAGGAAAAGAACAGGTTAAAGAATATTTAGATAAGTTAGATGTATTCAAGTCGGCAGGGCCTTTTAAAAGTCATCCTAGGGTATATAAGGAACTAGATGAAATAATCTCAGAACCATTAGCAATTATCTTTGAGAACTCATGGAGAAGAGGTGAGGAGACTGGAGAAGGGCAAACATAGTACCTATCTTTAAAAAGGGAAACAAAGAGGACACTGGGAATTACAGACCGGTCAGCTAACTTTTGAAACCTGGAAACAAATTGTTAAACAATCAGTTTGTAAGCACCTGGAGGATAATAGGGTTGTAAGGAATAGCCAACATGGATTTGTCAAGAACAAATTGTATGAAACCAACCTAATTTCCTTCTTTGATAGTGTTCCTGGTGTAGTGGATAGGGAGGGACCAGTAGATGTGATATATCATGATTTTTAGTAAGGCTTTTGATTCAGTCCTACATGACTTTCTCATAAACTAACCAGGAAAATTTGGTTTAGATTAAATTACTATAAAGTGGGTGCAGAGCTGGTTGAAAGACTGTACTCTGAGTAGTTATCAATGGTTCATTATCAAACTGGGAAGGTGTATTTAGTGGGATCCTTCAGGGGGTCAGTCCTGGTTCCAATATTTCAGTTAATTCCATATTTTAATTAATGACTCGGATAACAGAGTGGAGAGTATGCTTATAAAATCTGCAGATGACACCAAGCTTGGAGGGGTTGCAAGCACTTTGGAGGACAGGATTAGAATTCAAAACAACCTTGGAGAATTGGTCTGAAATCAACAAAAAGAAATTCAGTGAAGACAAGTGCAAAGTACTTCACTTAGGAAGGAAATGAACAATTACAAAATGGTGAATAACTGGCTGGGCAATAATACTGCTGAAAAAGATCTGGGGTCTATAGTAGATCACAAATTGAATATGAGTCAACATTGTAATGCAGTTGCATAAAAAGCAAGCCATTATTTTGGGGTATGTTAATAGGACACGGGAGGTAATTATCCTACTTTACTTAGCACTGGTCAGGCCTCAGCTGGAGTACTGTGTCCAATTCTGGGTGCCACACTTTAGGAAAGATGTGGACAAATTGGAGAGAGGAGAGCAACAAAATTGATAAAAGGTTTAGAAAACCTGATCTGTGAGGAAAGGTTAGAAAAACTGGCATGTTTAGTCTTGAGAAAAGAAAATTTAGGGGACACCAGAAAACAGTATTCAAATAGGTTATAAAGAGGATGGTAATCAAGAGTTTTCCAGGTGCACCGAAGATAGGACAAAAAGCAATGGGCTTAATCTGCAACAAGGGAGATTTAGGTTAGGTATTTGGAAAAACTTTCTAACTACACCTCTACCCTGATATAACGCGACCCGATATAACACAAATTTGGATATAACGCGGTAAAGCAGTGTCCTGGGGGAAGAGGGGGCGGGGCTGCGCACTCCTGTGGATCAAAGCAAGTTTGATATAACGTGGTTTCACCTATAATGCGGTAAGATTTTTTTGGCTCCCGAGGACAGCGTTATATCGAGGTAGAGGTGTATAAGGGTAGTTGAGCTCTGGAATAGGCTTCTAAGGGAGGTTGTGGAATGCCCATCATTGGAGGGTTTTAAGAACAGGTTGGACAAACACCTCTCAGGGACGGTCTAGGTTTACTTGGCCCTGCCTCAGCACAGGAAGCTAGAGTTGGTGACTTCTAAAGGTCTCTTGCAGCCCTGCATTTCTTATTCTATGAACAAGCCAGGTGGTGGTATTTAATTTCTCATTTTAAGAATTATACACAGGAGTTAAAAATGTTTTGAAAGCATAACGAGTAATTATTGGCTCCATGGATCCTTCTAATCCGATATGCTATTCATTAAATGCTCAAAAACCAGCATTTGAATAGTATTTTGTGTCGTGATATTAGTACTCTTAGACATACTTTTTTCAGTTTAAGTAATTTGTTATCCTTAATACAGATAGTTCAAGGAACTGCTGACACAATGGCAGTAATGAAGGAAAAGTTATAAAAATGTTAGCATGAAAAATTGAATTGAAATTAATAGTGTTTTGCATACTGTTCATATAGCCATATGTTGTACGATATTCAATTAAATGTGTACTGATTGTTTCTTTCTTGGTTTATTTCTCCACTGTGCACATATGTATATCTGAACTTGCAGCTATATGTGATGTACCTATTTGGAAAACATGTCAAGAAGAAAAAAAGCAAAGTATCTTTATATGAAGGTGATTTCTTCCTAATCTCAACGTTTTCCTAGCTACTGCCTTCTAAAACCGTTATATCTAACTAGTAAGATTATAGTAGTTTTAGCAAACAACTTCAGCAATCAATTAGGCTAGGAAAAAAAGATGAACATAAGCTTATCTGCTAGTAACCCACCCTAAAATAACGTTGTGATAAAGAATAAATGATAGTCTGTTTCAGCTACCATTATGACAGATATGTTTTTAATGGTGTACTTTTTAGACTAATATTTTCACATGTAACTTGATTCATAATGCCTGAGTTGCCATCTCCATTCTCAGTATGGCAGATGGCAGCAAAACAAATTGGAGGTTGAGGATTTTGGTGTGCTCATCGTGGCCCTGCATCCTAATTTTTTAGCTCAATTATTTTTCTGCCTCAGAGAGAGAGAAGTAGTTCTAAACACCTTCACTTCTTTTAATTCAGTAACCGGGCTGAACAGCGCACCAGACAGTGCAAAAAAAGCCCCAAAATGTAGAGCCTCAATGATTGGCTCAGTCTGCAAGGATTTGGACGGATCTAGGAAGACTTCCAGCCAGCTGGATTCTCCTGGGCCGCCTTCCCAATTATGCACTAAGAGATTACTGTTCCTCCATATGTAGGGTCCATGACACAGCTCAGGTGACCAATACCAGTGGTATAGCAGCCCCTGCTTGTCTTCGGCTAGAGACCTGATGTCTGGCTGGCATGATCTTTGTGATAGGCATGATGAGCTTTGAAACCATGCAAACTCCCAATGTGGGCCTCTATGCAGGGTAAAGTTGGGGGAAGTAGAATGTCCTGATGGCTAGTAGCTGAAGTAAACCTCATCTAATATTTAGAATTTACAGATTTCCACACACAAGAACAGAGAATCTGGATTTTTTTTCTCCATTCCTTTCCAAGAAGGAGGGCAGTTTCTGAGATGCACCTGTGGACTCCCAAAAGTCAGTGAAAATATTTAAATATGAAGATATAGCCTATCTTTATTAACTCTTTTCTAACACCCACCAGTTAAACCCCCGGAGTATCTACTCCCAGTCCATCGGGCCTTCACTTCCCAAGGGTCTGTACCCAGAAACATCCAGATATAATTTTTTTGGCCACAACCGGCCTTTGAACTGTGTTCATTTCTGGACAATTTATAATATGTTTGTGGGCACAATCCTATGGTTGATTCCTTTGTTGTTTCTGGGTTCAACTAATCATCTATTCACATTTAAAAAAAAAAAAAAAAGCAATTCCTCTTCTCCTGATGCTGTAGACAGAAAGACTGATGGCTCCTTAAGGAAAAAAAATATTACTCTCCCCTCACAACAATCCAGAACTAAGCATTCTATATGCAGCTAAGAATCTGAGTATATCTTTAAGCTCAGATCCCGTCCTCACCTACCAGCCAGAGTGAGAGATTTAAAAAACAAACAAACAAACAAAAAGGAGCAAGTCTGGTGACAACTTGCATCCATGATGCATGAGAATTATGTCATCATGCCAGTCCGTGAGAGAGGAAGAGCAAATTACCATTAACAAAGCAGTGGAGACAGACAACTACACAAAATGTTCACAGATGCAGAAAGTAAACTTAAAAAAAGAGCACATTGTTTTTCTCTGGCCTTTCAGATCCAGTCTTCAAGCATTATTAGCAATAATAATGAGTAAAGAAGTATCAGACAGAAATGTGATTTTGTTTTAAATTGATTGTGTCCCTTTCATCATGGTACCTTAGAATTTTTGTATGGCATATATAGGTAGCTTGTAATCTTTTATCTCTGTGCTGTCATCTCTATAGAAAGGTCACAAGATCAAGCTGTCTGACCTGTTCAACTCCTTTGCTTGCAGCATAGTGGTGTCCTTGGCCACATCAGTGTTAGGTGTTTGTGGGTGTGCGGGGGGGTGGGGGCAGGACAGTAATATAATGCTTGTGAGAGAGAGGTCAAACCACAATCTTAACCTTAGCTTTTCTCCAAAATAAATAGATGCAATTGATCTTGTCCACATTTCTTCTTGACATCTGTGTCCTCTTCCCAAAGGAAAAAGTTTCTGAGATGGATTAAATTGGGCACAAAGACCTATTCAGTATAATTCTTCACTAAATAAATACCATTTATGACAGGATTTGCTTCAGTAATCGTTTGTTCAGCACGCTTTTTCTGTGAACAGTTAAAAACAAAAAACCTTTCAAGTGCAGTTGTCCCAGGCATGTTCCTTTAAGTTGGTGCTTTGTGTTTTTTGACATCCACCCAAAATGCAGACAGTTGGGGATTTAGAAAGGTTGCTGTATTGTACTGAATCTCAGATATTCCATAAAGTCCATGTTGCATTACTGATATCAGTTATTTTTCACAAGCTTTTAAGGCTTCAGTTTGTGAATAGAATATAGGAGTTACATTAATGACAGGATTTTGAGTTAGAGCAGCAATGCATGTCATCCATGCCTTCCAGACTTTACCTAGAGAGATTAATGATTGGCTTTGTTAGAAAATATAGCAGCTAATTTGCCAGTGTTTACTTAAAAGATTTGTTTATCCAGCTCATTAAACCTTCAGGAAATAAATGTATTAACTAGATATATTTAATGGTACACAGTAGCCTTTAGCAACTTTCCAGCCTAAAGAGGAGTGGCTAGGGGAGAAAGTTTGAGGTATATTTTAATTTTCCTCCAAAAATATGACAACTAATGTTTTGATTTGTGAAAGAAAATTCTTACATCCTTACATTCTTAAATCTGTTAGTCTTTAAGGTGCCACCAGACTTCTCGTTGTTTTCTTGCATCCTGATAAAGGAGAAAAGCCATCCATCTTCTTTATGACAGAATGCCCTAAATGTGCTCTGCTCTTTCTGTGATAACATTCATTAAAGACATATTCATAAAAACTAGCCGTGTCCATATCACCCATTCGTCACACCGAGGCATCCTTCTCACTTCAGATTGATTGTGTTGACAGAGGAAGGAGGCAGTAGTTGTGCCTGGAGAGGAGAATTCAGTATATAAGGTTCAAAAGGGGAACAACATAGTAAAATAAGGTTCAGGAAAATAAGTACAATATTTTTGTGGGCTTAGTATTTTTTTTAATGTATAGCAAAAAGCCCTTTGTGTGTGTTAGATCATTTATATTTGGAAGTGGGAATGACATTTGACATATAATGTTAGCAGCACACAAAAGGTTCTCTCTCTCTTAATGACCAAATTATTTTCATAAATGTAAAACTCTAGTAAATTTAGGAGACAAAGTTTTTAATGTAGAATAGTGGCTTACCTAGTCTGTGCAGTTGAGTTTTTTACTAGAAGGTTGCTGCGTTTTTATAAAAAATTAAAATGTAGGGAGGAGAGCGCCATTGTTCAGGGCCAAGATTTCCAAAAGTGACTAGTGATTTTTTGGGTGCCTCAATTTTTAGATGCCCATCTTTTGAGACTTCTTCTAAGGGCTCAGTTTTCAGAGAGTGGGTGTTTTGCACTTTCTGATAAACAGGCATAAGATGTCTCCAGACGGACACCAAATATGGAGGCAACCAAAATCACTTGTCACTTTTGAAAATCTCAGCCCAAATGTCAAATATTTTCATGCAGGATTAAAATTCCTCACAATGGAAAGTTGTCAAGTTTACAAACAGTTTTCATTAACTGCATTAGCAATCATGTTTTAAAACAAAAAGCACACATTTGAAATTACACCAGTCCTACAAAACACAACCCCAATGCACTTCTGTGAGCATGCATGTTCAAGTAGTATTCATGCACCCGCACACCGCTCTCTTCTTTTCTGCCTCTCTAGCTTTGCCCTCCCTATGCATCTCTGATCACTTCTTGGGAAGTGACACTGCCTTGAATTTTACAACAGCTCTGCTCTCAGAAGGACATAGGCCCTTTAAAATTACAACATACAGTGTGTCTGCTAGCACCAAGCAGTCAGACATAGTTGGGAAGTGCTCTCTGTGTGTCTGCTCATGTGCTCATGATCCAGAACTCAGTTGCTAATGTACATCACATTTTTGGCATGCCAGCCTTAGCAGTAAATTTCTCATATGGAGTGGTGTGAATGTGGAGAATGGTGTAAATATTCCTTTGCAGTAATATTTTGTTTTAGAACTACGTGGGAACAATTTTACTATCTCTGGAGCACCAAACATTTGGCATCTTCATTCATGTTTTGACTTCCATAGTGATGAACTGTATATTTATGCAAAATGTAAAAGTATTAAAATGGGAGGCCAGTATCTAAAAGAGAAATCAAGCCTTTCAAAAACATCAAATATTGGAAAAGGAGTGGGGAAGGGAATATCCAGGTCTGAATCAGTGTAATTCCAAGCTCTTGCTGTGTAAGCGCAAAAAACAGAACACAACAGGACAAACAAACAAAACTATACTTAACTGGAAAGGTTGTGAAGCTTATACATATAGTGATTGAAAAAAAAACTATGGTTAACCTGTAAGGACAACAAAATGCAAAGCAGAGGATAAATAAGGTTTGAAGGTTTCTCAGAGATGATAAATATTAATACTGTATTGTTAACAAGTATTCTGTGTCTGAATTTCACCAAGTTAATGTCTTTTTTTTAATTGCCTAAAATTAAAGTTTAAGATTCTACTGTACTGAAATACCCAATTGCTTTTTAAAAAGCAACTAAATAAGTACTCATACTACCTGTAATATTGTGTCTCATGTTATGGGGGGAGGGATAGCTCAGTGGCTAGAGCATTGGCCTCCTAAACCCAGGGTTGTGAGTTCAATTCTTGAGGGGGCCACTTAGAGGGGAGGGCAAAATCAGTACTTGGTCCTGCTAGTGAAAGCAGAGGAGGCTGGACTTGATGACCTTTCAGGGTCCCTTCCAGTTCTATGAGATAGGTATATCTCCATATATTAAACTGATACATTAACAAAATGTGTTGTTTTTACAAAAGCTATTTTCTTTAATTTAAAAATGAACAATTTTCAGTAACAAGATACTGATATTTAATTAAGTGTTTTTTCAGTTCTGAAGAAGTTACATTTTACTAGGCAGGCCTGCTACACTTCTGCCTTGGGGACAGAGCCTTTCTCCTGCATAACAAAAAGACCTACCATCCTCCACGTCCATCGACCTACAGTATCAAGAGAGAGGGACAGAGTCTCTCTCACTTGTTGGCCAGCCCTACCCCCTGACGGTGATCAACATCTCCGCAACCACCCACGCCCAGTCCCTCCCCCCGCCGCCACAGTGATTTGCGTCTCTGAAGCTGCTCCAGGCATGCTGGAACAGACGTGCTGCCTGGGCTGCTGGGGAAGAGATGCGAGTCCCCCTCCAGATTTCTTTTGTGTTTTTCTGCGGGAAGGGAGGGCACAGAAATAGACGAGCCATATAAATTCTCTGCCCACACATGGGCGCAAAATTCTGTTAAGAGTAAAATAAAAAGTGGGCAGCATTATGTCCCTTAAATGTAAACAAACTTGTTTGTCTTAGTGCTTGGTTGAACAAGAAGTAGGACTGAGTGGACTTGTAGGCGCTAAAGTTTTACATTGTTTTGTTTTTTTGAGTGCAGTTATGTAACAAATCTACATTTGTAAGTGGCACTTTCACGATAAAGAGATTGCACTACAGTACTTGTATGAGGTGAATTGAAAAATGCTATTTCTTTTGTTTATCATTTTTACAGTGCAAATATTTGTAATAAAAATAATATAAAGTGAGCACTGCACTTTGTATTCTGTGTTGTAATTGAAATCAATATATTTGAAAATGTAGAAAAACAGTCAAAAATATTTAATAAATTTCAATTAGTATTCTATTGTTTAACAGTGAAATTAATAGCGATTAATTTTTTTAATCACGATTAATTTTTTTAAGTTAATGACGTGAGTTAACTGCGATTAATCGACAGTCCTAAATATTTTTTTTTTAATTTAAAGTGTTATGACAGTGTTGTCATTATTATTACTTAAGTAATGCAGGATAATAATAGGAACAGAGGAATTGCCATACTGGATCAGATCAATGGTCCATATAGTCCCGTACCCTTTGGCCAGTACCAAATGCTTTATTGGAAGGTGTGAGAAACCCTGTGGTTGGCAATGATGGAATAACTTGCCAATAAGAGAAGTTTCTTCCTGACATCTGTAAGCTAATAGTTGGCTTATACCCTGAACTATGAGAGTAAATATTCCTTAGAACTGTTTTTTAAAGCTTTTCTAATACAACTGTGAATATATAAAAGTTAAGTTACAAATACTTGATAACTAATACCCTGCATTCCAGTTATAATCCTGGATTTTCATTGAAATTACATTACAGAACACCAGACAGGGGGTGGGGGTAGAATGTCATTTTAAATTGCTCAGACTTTCACACATGAAAAGTCATACAGTTTTGCTAATCATTGTCCTGGACCTAGCTGGGTACTTTGGGAAGTGCTTGATTCTGATTGTCCTGACATTTTATTAATTGTTTGCTAAATGTTTTATTATCCCTCAAAAGCCTTTTTTTTTATATATATATAAAATGGGTAGGTAAAAATCTAACCCAATTGTGCCACTTTGGCACAGGAAAAAAGTGAGCGCATAACGATCTTCCTAGCAGATTCCCTTACTGTCATTTATAAGGCTTTACATCACTCTGGAAATGTAGAGGCCTTAAAACTTTTACAGGTTTTTATGCTCCTGGGGGAATTGACTGAGAATGGGAACAGTTAACTAACAATTGAATAATTAATAATGTTACTATGCAGAGAGGTTGCTACATTTCTGCCTCAGAAAATCAGATCAATTAACCTAGATAATTCCTCTCCTTCCTTGACTTTTTTGTTTTAATAACTTTGGGGTATGTGTAGACTGTTATGTCCTCCCACAATTCTCTGTTTTACTTGGGCACTGTTGGAGGTGGAGGTGCTCAGATGCCTTTTTAAACTTGCGAAGGCATCCTACTTTTATCTCCCTTCACACACAAGTATTGCTGAAATTTTCCTAGCAGTTGTGAAAAATATGCCAAGAATCCCAGTTGCAGGGGATATAATTCATGATAGAATCAGGCTGGAACTGTCTCCCTACAGAAAAATAAGAAGTTGTAAACATGTCAGAGAATTTAGTTGAAGTTCTCATCTCCATACAAATAAACTGAGCCTTTTAAAATGTGAGCAAATCTGTGTAATATCAACGCCTTGAAACCTATATTCTGAGCCATAGAATTGGTGCAGTTTTGCAAACTTTGCTTAAATCAGAAGGCCTGCATTAGTTTTGCCACTTCCACAGATTTTCCTGGAAAATATTAGTAAACAGAAACTTTTTTACCAAGTCACCTGTAAAATGAAAAATTAGTAATTACATTGACTAATAATACATCATATAAAAGAGCACATCTAGTTGTCAAAGAACTTGACGTACAATACTGCTGAGAAGTATGATCCTGCATGAATACCCTTGTTGGAAGCAGGGAGGCTGTGATTTTATCCAGGGCCACAGCAGGATGCTTGCTAGAGCTGTCATTAGAACTCAGGAGTTCTTAGCTTCCAGCCTGTGCTCATTAAGCCCCTCAGTCAAGAAAGCATTTAAGCACAGTAACTTTAAGGGGACTTAAGCGTATGCTTAAATGTTAAGTACTTTTCCCGAAAAAGGATGACTTCTTGAATAGACCAAGTCTTTCTTTTTAAACATCAAAGAAATTGAAGTAAGTAGTCCTGTCTAACTGAAATATTCTACCTTATGTTCCACCCTAAACTTGGTAGGGTCGTAATGAATTGCTATCCGTCCCAGAGAGATCTAGAACTGATACATCCAGTGCTGGTTGTATTTATGTCATGTCTTGTGCGCTGTCATAAGATGCAGGTTAGGGTAATTCTACACACTCGTGTATTTGTCCCATTTATGAGACTGAAGGTCAGGTGAAACAAATCAACTGGTCCTTTTGCTGTGCTCAAGAAACCATGTATTCTTATTAACTGCTTTGGTCATAATTGCAACACCCTTGCTTTCAAAACATACATAGCCTTGATGTTATCACTTCTGAAATAATGTTTGTCATAGGATCACTTTTGGTTACACATTTCTTCATTCTGCTTTGATAATTTGCAACTGGTGATGGGAATATTTTAAAATATAAAATAAGCTAAGTTCAGTAATGTCGTGTCATGTACTTCAGCCAGCATGCTGTCCTCTGAGCTGCAGCCAGTTTTGGATTGAATTCAAAGTAAGACTAAGACAAATCCATTTTGTGTGCAGTCAAGCACGAAATAATGTTGAGATTTCCTGTTTTCCAGTAGACAGATAGCATATAGTTTTTTCAAAAATAGCAGGCAACACAAAGTTCAAATTCAGTAACTTTGTTTCACTGGACTCTTTCAATCTGGGAAGTAATAGCTTTTAGCAACTGTAACCATGACACAGAGGGCATTGATTTTTGGACCAGCTGAAAGTTCATGCATCATGTAAATAGATGTTACTTGACTTGTTTTCCATTGTATATCTACATTTAAGAGCGTTTTGGTTTACAGTATGCCAACAATTTTACTGAAATACCTTTACTGTATAAGTAATTAAATTCATCTACTAAAATAACCCTATAGCTTCAGTTGGTTATGGTATTTTTTTGCTTCTTGTCTTAAACAGTTGTATAATGTAACTTTGCCGCCACTTTACATTCCCGAGGTGGCTGCATTTCAGTGGTGGATAAAATGAATCCCTATATAATTTGTCTGTAAAGTCTCTTGGATGTCTCTTGAATTAACTAAATGGTTACTAAAAATTGAAGATATTTTTTCAGCAATAGTTTCACTGGTCTAACTGATTTTGCTAACTTTCACATCTGGGTTTTTGCTTGTTTTTCAATCCTTGGTCAGAAATCGACATTGAACGTTGCGTCCGTGAGTCAGTCAACCTTTTTTGCTGGACCCCTAAGAGTGCAACATACAGGCAACATGCACAGCCTCCAAAGCAAGCCAGTGACGGCAATGGCTCAAGAGGTTCAATGTCCTGCTTCACAGCAGATTATCAGGATGCACCTAAAAGTGACCTGGTGAGTGTTTTAGGATTATGCTTTCCTGTCTCCTCTAGAAAAAGATATAGTGTTAAGGGTAATGCTACAAAAACGTTATTAAGAAAATCACAGGTCTGTTGTTATATTGTAATTCAGGTTTGGCTTCTTTTAGTGCAATTCTTTATTATTATTCATTACTAAACATGTATATTGTTGGCTCCTAAAGACCTCAAATAGGTTGGGGAGTCATTGTGTACACACATAATAAGTGACAGTCCCTGCCCCTAAGAATTTGCGGTCTAAAACACAGACTCTTTAAATTTACAGTAATGTTTTAAAATGCCTTAGATCTTTCTAAAATAGGTTTTCTGGAAAAGGTGTGTTATGAAGGTCTTATGTTCATCATACAAGACTGGCAGTATTACAACTTGTGAGTTAGTGAAACTAGAAATGAGTTGCACCGATTATCCTAACCAACTGACAATAATGCTTTTATACCTTTGCTATGTGATTTTCCCACCCCAATCGTGGCTTTTAGTTTCAAAGTCCTCACGTACCTGCTGCCTATATTTCTATGTACTTCATGTCCTACATAATGAGTAAGACCTCGTGACCTTCCCTACAAGGCAACCAAATGTAATTCCAGCACATTTTACAAATATGATAATGCAGAAGTTGCACAATTTCACTTCAAGCAGAGCTGGGAGTAGAGTCTGAGGTCTCCAATACAGAAGACCTAAGTCTCTTCCACACAGCCTGCTCTTGTGCCAGATCTGTGGGGCTGGCTGTCCTGCCTGCAACTGCTGCTCCAAACACCTGGAACTGTTGAAGGTTGAGGGGTGTGTTTTGTTTTGAGGAACAGTTTATTGCAGTGAATGAAAGAACAGCTCTTTGGGGGAGGCAGTGCCTTCCTCCCCACCTGTATATGTTGAACCTTCTGATTTTTGCTCTGGTTTTGATATCAGTGTGATCTTTTAATTTTTGTTTCAGTTCCATTTTGATCCTAAAGCTGCTGTAAGGAATGTGCCAGTAAAATTATTTTATCTTGTGCCAGGACCTCCTCCTACCCCATCTCCACTCTTTCGGCTCCGTAAAGCATTTTATTTCCATAACAGAGTATTATCAAGGGCCTGGCTGCAGGACTATGAGCAAGCTCTTGCTACTGAAGAAGAATAGTGAAGGGAGTAAAGTTTCCTTGAGAGGGTCAGGAAACTTTGCACTAATGCAAGACAGGCTGTGGTCACTTCTGATTGCTTTTTCCATCTGGCATGTCACGTTACAGTTGTTGTTCAAATCTTGTAAGTGAGCAGATCTTGGGTAATAGTATGTGAATGAGTCCCTGTGTTTTCTGTTACCAGTGACAGTTTTTTCACAACGAATAGATCTGTACTCTGTAGCAATTTTGCCTGGCAAAAATAATTTCCAGATGTCCCCTTGTAGCTTCTTTTACTCTAGCCTAATAGTTATTTCATTGTCAAATAGGCTATCTTAGATTAAGGACATTGGGCTGTTTTAAACTTTCCTTCCTCAGCAAATGCTCAAATCTCCTGATGAGTTTTGCAAAAGATTTTAAAATGATTTGTATGTGTCCCCCATCTTGAATCAGAATGTTTGCAGAGCTGGCATTGCAATTGCAAGAGAGATGCTTACACAAAGTGCATTATTATTCAGTAAATTATGTTAGGCCATTAGAATTGCTTCCATCTGTTCCTTCTTAACCATTCAGAAATCAAGGCAATGAAGTGTGTGGCTTAAATGTACCTTACTATGGCAAATAGGCTTTTCAACCTCCTTATCATCCTCTGACAAGCACAAATATTTCAATATTTTTGTTTTACATTGTAATACAAAAATTAAGGATGGGACTTCTGTAATCTCTTTACAAAAGTGAAAAGCAAAATATAAAACTAAAGAGGAGCTACACATTGGCTTAGCCCTTGTGGACTATAATCTTTCACAGTAATATATTAACTTAAAAACAGACGCTCCAGCTGCTTATTTCTCATTATAGTTATTAAGGCTACAGTTGGGATTAAGATACAAATACCAGTAGGCTTACAGTTTCTTCAAGCTGGTTTTTCCCTAGGCCTGGCAGCACTACTTTAAAAGTCCGCATTTCTGCATTTTGTTCAGTCCTCTACTCTGAGATGGAAGAGTGCTTAGCATATCGTAGTCGTGGGACCTGCTTCAAGTTGAAGAATTCATCCCCTGCTCAGGTCATGAAGTATTTGGCTGTGGAGTCACATCAGTGTGTTTTGGGCACTTGCTTGTAATATATATGAGCTCCTAAGTACGGTATCTCTTTATTTCTGAAATATCAAGATGGCCGTGTTAGTGGTCCTCACTTGAGCTAGCAGGGTTTTAAAGACAGTATTTAACTTCAATATTTTATGTTCCATTAAGGTAAAAGAGTGCTGAGAAACATGGAAAAATTAACTTCCAGGAGGAGTTATTTCACGTTATAAGACTTCTACCTTTTACTCAAACTGAAACTCCAAGAAGAAACATGATGGCACTGTACTTCAACAGAACTGAACGATTTAGAAAAACTGCTGACTTATTGATAAGCTTAAAGCTGAAACAGAGGAAAGAATTCACTAAGGTTCTGTTTCCAAATGGATATGTAATTGTGTCAGGGAGATGTACAAGGCCAAGGGACCTTCTGACATAGCATGTGCTCTTCCAGATCAGTTATAATATCCTGGACTGAATAGTCTTGAAGACATTCAAGGCCCAACAGTCTTAAAACACTACATACTCAAATGTCCAGGACTCAGTAATGTGCAAATAACCTGTGTCCCCTTTCCCTATTCTGCTAGACACAATCTCTTTTTTGCTCTCTGTTCAGTAACCACAACTGGTTGCTTCCCAAGAATAAAGGATGTAAAGACTGGCACCTCCAAAGGAAATGTTGTCCTAACAGTCCTTTTCTCTTTTCTGAGATGGCAATGATCTGACACCTTTTATTTTTGAGAAGGTTTTATTTTGAATTTTTTCACTTCAAGTGTCTGCTGTTCACTGGCAGAGCTATAGTCTCATGCAGGGCTTTGTCCAGTATGTTTATCCATAGTGTACATAGTTATGATCATTTCAGTAATTTTCACATCAACGTAATTGTTATAATAAAAATGTTCCTGTAGCACATCTGTTTCCAATCTGAGGAGGTGCAGCCACCTTCCCCTTTCCTTATGGATAGATGCGGGTGGGGGATGTCTTGAACCTTATGGAAGAGTGTCCTGACAATTTTTTTTGGCCTGTCTTAGGAAAGGAGACCGTAAGTGATTGGCTTGTTTAGTCTAGCAAAAAAAAGGCTGCGAGGAGATATGCTTGTTCTCTTTTAATGCATTAGGGAGGGTAAATACCAGGAAAGATGAAAGACAAATGGATATAAACTGGCCATGAACAATTTTCTAACCTTCAGAGGGGTGAAGTTCTGGAACAGTCTCCCAATAGCTGGTGTGAGGGCAAAATACATAATTTAGTTTTGAGAGAGAGTGGGAAAATTTATGAGTTTGCTTGTATGACGAGGTTGCCTGTGATAGTAGAGGGCAGAGGTCAACAACCCTGGGAGCTCACTTCTGGTTTGTCTTAAAAGCTCATGCTTCAGAACTTCAGCTGGCCACCTGCAGGAGTCAGGAAGGGATTCCCTGCTCCAATAAATTCTGTTTATCTCCTTCTGAAGCATTAGGGATGGCCATGGCTGGAGATGAGACAGTGTATGAGAGGGGCTCTGAGCTGGTACTGAGTATTCTTTCTCAGGCACTTGTCTGGCTGGTTCTTGCTCACGTGCTCAGGAACTAATTGATGGCTCTATGGGGGTCAGGAAGGAATTTCCCTGCACATCAGATTGGCAATGAGCTTGGGAGTTTTTCGCCTTCCCCTGCAGTGTATGTATGAGTGTATGTCACTTGCCAGGATGATCTGGGTATATCTCACTTAATCACTGGTGTTGAAAGCCTTAACAACTCACCCTTTTGGACGTCTGACTTCAATATCGGCATTCTAGCCCTCCAACAAAACCCGTTTTCTGGTCACCGTTACATTTGTGAGGCGAGTGTCAGGGGTGGCAATGTCCTCCATGCATGTTCCACAATGATGAAGTGGTGCTGAGAACTCCACAATCATTTCTCCCCAAAGTTAACTCTTCTTTCCATGCCTCTCAGGAGATTATTCTTCCCTTATTCTGTCCCAGGCCACAGCATCCGACCGAGAAGCTGTGACACAACTTGGGCATCAGAGGAGCATTGAAGAATTGCACTAAACATACAGAATCCATGAGAAGGTCAGGCACACTGTTTGTCTCCTTTCATCCAAAGTGTCAAGGACTCGGAGCTTCCAAGCTATCCATTGCTATGTGGCTCAGACTATGCATCATGGGGGCCTATAAGGTATCAAGCATCCCTGTTCCAGAAGAAATCAAGGCACATTCCACGAGATCTGTAGAAACCTCATGGGATTAACAAGCAAGTGCTTCCGCCACTGAGATATGCAGAGCACCCATGGGCATTGACTAACACCTGTATCAGACACTATAAAGTGGAGTGCCTGTCTTTTGCAGAGACCTTCTTTGACAGGAAGGTGCTACAGGTGGTGGTGGCCCAGTATTGCCTTTTGACAAACCTTAGTGGGCCGGATTCCTTTTCTAGCTCATTCTATTTACTTTTTCCTTATCCCTCTCTACTTCTGTTTCACTGCTTGCTACTTCCCAGACATAACAGAGCTGTGGCAGACGCTGGGCTGCAGAATGGAAAATTTTTTACCAGATAATTTCCTTTCTGCTAGCAGCATCTCCCACAATTCTACCCAGCCTGGATGGCTCTGTAGCCAAGGGGTCAGCTTTTTATTGGACAGTTACTATGCAGACAATTGCCTGCTGTACATAGTTAATAAGTTGGCATTTGATGATGATGTAAATATATTTCTACAAGTTTCACCCAGCTTTGGAATGACTCATCTGGCAACAAAGGAGACATGGCCAGCACACACTGTGCTGCAGCTTTGATTCGCTTCTGGAAACTACAGTGTGTTGGGGAGCAGCCCAGAAATAACAGAATTGTGGGAGATGCTGATAGCAGAACGGAAATTATTGCGTAAGGAATTTTCCATTCTCTGTTTTACAGCAGGGGGAAGCTGAGGCATAGAGCTTGTAACTTGCTCAAGGCCACAGAGAACACTATTGTTAGGGCCACGACCGGATATTGGGACTACTTGATTCCTCATCCAGTGCTTAAACCACTGAACCACATTTGTTGTTGAATTATTATTTGTATTATCGTAGCATCTAGCATACATTATTTGTATTACCCAGACATTGACCAGAACTCTCTTCTGCTAGGTGTTGTACAAACACAGAACAAAAAGGGTCCTGGCTCCAGAGAGCTTACAATCGAAGTATAAGATAAGAGACAACAGATGGATACAGACACACCTGAGAGTACAAGAAAACAATGAGTCGTTGTTGGTCAGCATGATAGGCAGTGATCAAAGCACACTCGCAGCCTCACTGTTGTCAAGCTTGTTATAGGCATCATGACAAAGCAGAGCGTTGAGGGATTTTAAGGAGATGATGAGGTAGCTTTCTGGATAGTTACAGGAGTTCTCCCCGAGCGTGATGGGCAGTGGGGAAAAGCCAGAAGGTGCTTGTTTGAAAATGTAACAAGTGGAAGATGGAGGCTGGCATCATTGGCCAATTGAAGGCAGTAGTTGGCCTCTCAGTGGTGAATGAGAGATGATAGGTAAGGTAGGGATAGGTGAGCATTGAAGAGCCTTGAAATTGAAGCCAAGTTGCATGTGTTTGATGCAAAAGAGAAGGGGAAGCCAGTGGAGGGATGTGAATAGGTTATAAAACCAAGGAGACCCAAAAGTAAGAGAACAGTAGGCATGCATGAAATAGTCGGGTAAGACATTTTTCTTAACCTCGAGAAAAGTTCCACTGTCTGAGCCAAAGTACTGGCCTTATCAGAAAAGCCTCTTTGATGTTGCTCCACAATTCCTTTCACACCCCTAAAGGACTCTGGATTATACTAGATTTATATTGGAACTCCCTTATTTTTATATAATTCTTTTCATGCCATAAGCTGTATTTCCCCTGTAGACCAAAGCCAGCAGTAGACTCATCCAGTCCACCAGTGCCAAGGAGTTAAGCAAACGTTTATGGTATGTAACACAAAAGGGAAAAAAAATTGTAGTTTCAGCTGCTTTCCCTTTTGTTGTTTTTATTTTTCCTTCTCCCTCCTAACACATGTTGTATTTTATATGGAGTGCTTCAGTATGATGGCTGCATCCCTTCTGAAACTGAAGAGAAATCAGGCTTTCCAGGTACTATGGCAGCATACTAGTTTACCATGTTAGAATTTACAGGTAAAGACTTATGAATATACTCAGTTGTTTTAATGATTATGAGGATATGAATAATGTGGGTAATTGTACTATGAGGGAGCTATTCAATATGAAGGTGTAGTCTATAAACATGTTCATTTTTATGCACTGTAGTTTTTTTGGCAGACTTCCAGTCATGCATATGTGAAAGTCAGTGTGTCTAGTGATCATAAGAGGCACCTGGGGAGTTTAGATTCCTAAAACCAATTTAGTCTATGTCACCGGCCAGCAGGAGTTATGTTAGTCTTCAAGTAAAGTTTCTAAAAGGTCTTTAAGCTCTTTAGATTGTTCTCTTAATCCTAGGGCCATTTTTCCTTCGACTTCCTCACCCACCTCTCGTAATAAGATCAGTGCCGGGGAAATTTGCTGCCATTGCCTGTAATGGGGCCAGATTCTAATCTTCAGTGTACAGCACAATCAGTAGTGGATTTCAGAAAATCCAGAGTACTTACTTGCAAATCTAGCTCTTACAAGCAAATTTCTCAAGACCCCTCCTAACTGTCTTCCCACTCCCTGAAACAAGCGCACTACTTCTGTAGTATGCTTGTTTCTCCACTAACGTGGTCTCCAGTTTCAGATGGGTTACATTTATCTTTTGAGGTTGGATGTTTAGGAGTGGGAACAGATGGAAAATGGCGGCCTTGATGGAAAAACCATCGACTTTACAATGAGGGTATTTTTACGACTTTTTAAAATTTCAATGTTTAATTCTAAACACTGGCTGTCTCCTCATGTATTTGTATTTTTCTTTAAGCTGCTTGACTTTGTCTCTTGAGTGCTTTTTATTGACTATCCAAATATTTGCACAGTATATGTCAAAATGTTACAGTACTTTGGTTACCAATAAAATTAAAAGTGTTTGCCCCTGGGTAAGTATTTTTCTCCCCAAACTATCAGCTGGTAAAATTAAACCTGTTTTTACCCTTAGCATTACTTAACTTTCTTCTTCTTACTGACATTTAATTGCAGCTGCATTAAAAGGCTCAGAAACCTACCTCCTCCTTAGACTTCCCAAATATGTAGCTTAATCTTTTACTCTTTCAGCCATAAAACATGTCTGTACTGAGATATAATCTCAAGAAGGAAAGAGAAATGTGTCCCGCTTCAATAGGATGCAATACGGCCTCAGATGGAGTATCTCCATGCTGACTTTCAGCTTAGCTACAGCTTAGCCTTTTAGTGTTAGTGTAGTTTAGTTATTTTATTAGTTTGATAGGGCTCTTATTTGACTTTTTCCCCTTCATTGTTGTCATTGCTGTCGTATCCCCAGGCTTGAAGAGCTGCCACCTGCAAGGAGTTCATTTCAGTTAGTGATGGACATTCCAGGTGCCTCCACTGTTTGAAAGAGACTCACATACCTAATAGTGTAACAGATGCACATCTTTTAAAAGCAGATCTAGAAAAAACAGGGAAATCAAATTTAGACTCTTCATGAGGGAGCAAACAAATTTGAGCTGTTGAAAAGTGTGTTTTAACTGGTGAATTAGGCATGTCATAATGACATCAGAAGCCAGCAAACACTTAAACTTATTGGGAGCTCGCTGATAAGCTTTATAAAGTTTTCACAATATCTGATCAGTACAGTGCTCCAGTGCGCCTACTAGACAAGTGCCCATGTAAAGTAAGGAGAAACATAGAGCATAAGAGGGCCTCTCCTGCTGTTTTTACAGCTGCTCCTTAGCAGGCCCAAAATACCAGGTTTCCCTTCCCGAAGACCGTAGAAGTACTAGGTTTTCTCTACTGCTGACTGTAAAAAGAAGTCCAAGAATACAATCTGCTGCCAGGTTCTACAGACCTCCGAACTGTAGGAGAGTAGGGGGGTTTTTTTTTTTTTTTTTTTTTTTTTTTCTCTTTTTAATGATAACTGAGATTTTAGTCTTCTTCCAACATTTGCAGTAATCCTTAGGGTTTGTAGTAGTTGGTGACTGACTCACTGTAGATGAACCTAGAAAATAGCCTAATTTCTGTGAAATTTAAATCAATCACTAGAAGCTGAGAGCTGTAAGATCCCTACCAAGATGCAGTTTGAACATCTACACATCAGAAATGGTTGATTATTTGTGTAGTAGATTTTTTTAAAAATGTGTATTTTTACGCGCGTGCACGCACACGCACATGCACACACACGCACACGCACACACACACACACACAGAGTGAGTGCTTTGCAAATTATACAGTCTGATCTCTTTTAACCACAAGTAAGAAAGAAAGTTATGACAGCCTTGTTAAATGCTGTGTTGTGCTGACTGATTATACTAAAACTGCTTTAAAAGAGTACCTTCTAGTATAAGTTTGTGAGGAAAAACCCATTAAGGAATATAATAACCACATGAACTACAAGGCAAAAATGAGCTCAACCTAGTTTGAAGCAGCCAATCCTTCACTCTCAAAGCAAACTTTAAAACTACTGACCCAAGACATGGAGGTGAAATCCTGGCCCCTTTGAAATCAGTAGCAGTTTTTCCATTGAGTATTTTGGGGCCAGGATTTCACTCAAGATGTCTGGTCATAGCCAGAGTTTTAAGCAGGAAAAACTCAGAACAATCTACTAAACTGCGAAATGAACCAGGGATCTTCAGTAACAAAGGTACAGATATCTGCCACTTCAGCTACATTAATAATTCCAGTGGGTGATAGCAGTAGTAAGCTCTTATCCTGTATGTAGCTCAGTCATTAGATGGATTCCAGCACATTTAGCCACCTTGTTACACACTCCTGTTAGGGGGGAAAGCTTGCGACGCTCATGTGACAGATATGGCAATTTCCCCTAATATCTTACTGTATTGCATTTATATATCATTGCGGGCCAGAGACTGTATATAATTCCATGAGGGGAGGTGACTTCAGTCCTTCAGAAACTAAAAACATTGGGAGGTGATTAGGAAAATTTGCTCAGCTGTAACACCTCCAGCAAGGTACCACTATCTGCAGTCTTGCATATAGTGGTTCAAATTAAACTCTCCAGGGAGCAACAGACAAAGAAAGGCCTTTTGGATAAATAGCTGGAGTATAAACTTACTCAGGCCCTTCTTTCTAATCCAGTAAACAGACAGGACCTTCTGTCCAAGGTAGGGTCCCAGTCTTTAGGAAAGGTTTGGAAAGACTGACACCTGCTAGAGACAGAGGTTGGAGTTGAGGTGACCTCTGTAACGCTTTTTAGCATGCGTCTGGGATCTTTTATTGTTTTAAATATGTTTTCTCTTTAATGCTTTCATTTTAAGAATAAATGTACTTGCTTGGAATCATAGAATATCAGGGTTGGAAGGGACCTCAGGAGGTCACATAGTCCAACCCCCTGCTCAAAGCAGGACCAATCTCCAGACAGATTTTTACCCCAGTTCCCTAAATGGCCCCCTCAAGGACTGAACTCACAAACCTGGTTTAGCAGGGCAATGCTCAAACCACTGAGCTAAGAGCTGTGTGGCAACTTATACCTGTGGGCAATTATGCTGTTTACAGTCTCTGAAGGGGGAGAGCAAAACTCAGACTCTGGCGTGTTCAAGCAGTCTGGCTTGCTGGGAATAACACAGTGTAAGCCGGGCACTGTGAGCCTAGGAAAACCCCAGTCAGGAAGGAGAGAGATGCAGGTCTCCACCCAAGAGAGGTAATGGCTGGAAGCCAGAAGCCTAAAAATGGATGCTGCCCTTCCTGGACCACAGAGGGGGGAGTACAGATGCAGTTGCCCTGAACTGTGACAGCTTGTCCCAAGCAGCTAAGGACCTCACAAATTCAAATCCCAGTATGGGCCATCTCCATTGTGGATTGCTAGTGGGGATTGCACCTAGGATTTTTGGCACAAAAATCACCAGTCACTGGTGGTCTGTGGAGCACTTGATTGTGATCTGCAGAGAATTGTCTGGTTGCATTGTGCTGGCTCTTCTTCTTTGTTTCTAGCTGCTAAACTTAATTAAAACAAGCTAAATATACATAAATGCTTTCCTGGTATCAGTTTTCCAAGTAAGCAATTGCTGTTTGCACAGAGATGATATGTGGCCACAAATAGGACAGGAGGGGGTAATTTAGAAGACAGTGTCTTTTAAGATGTGGTCCACATTATAAACAAGCTTGGAAACTTGGCCTAACCTTCAGTGTAACTGCTATGTGATTTTTCATAAGACATTTTATTAAGTCTATTTTTTGTGGCTTTTGTGAGGACAGTTGTGGGCTTATTGGGATGCATGTCTATGGGATATGCCAGCAATGCCCCTCTGCTATGTACATTGGCCAAACTGGACAGTCACTATGCAAGAGGATAAATGGACACAAGTCAGATATAAGGAATGGCAATATACAAAAACCTGTAGGAGAACACTTCAACCTCCCTGGCCACACAATAGCAGATGTAAAGGTAGCCATCTTACAGCAAAAAAACTTCAGGACCAGACTCCAAAGAGAAACTGCTGAGCTCCAGTTCATTTGCAAATTTGACACCATCAGATCAGGATTAAACAAAGACTGTGAATGGCTATCCAACTACAGAAGCAGTTTCTCCTCCCTTGGTGTTCACACCTCAACTGCTAGCAGAGCACCTCACCCTCCCTGATTGAACTAACCTCGTTATCTCCATACTGATTTATACCTGCCTCTGGAGATTTCCATTACTTGCATCTGAAGAAGTGAGGTTCTTACCCACGAAAGCTTATGCTCCCAATACTTCTGTTAGTCTTAAAGCTGCCACAGGAAACCTCTGTTGCTTTTTATGGGACCATAGTCATGCATGCTGATGTATATTGCTGCTAAGTCTGTGTCTGATTCATAACAGGATATATAATAGCTGAAATGCAAATGATATTGAGTTTCAAATTGACATTGCAGTCTCTGGAGATTTGAAGCTTAAATTAACCAAAGGAAGCATTGCAGTCCTTTGTGTTCTACCCAGTTTTTAAAAATATGAATGTAATGATTATGGTTTAGGGTTTTTTTCTTGCAGAAGATAAGGCTTTAAAATCAATAGCCAAAGAAAATAAAACAAGAAATATACTAAGTTATTAAATAACAGCCACATAATTAGGGCTGTCGATTAATCACAGTTAACTCACGCAATTAATTCAAAAACATTAATTGTGATTAATTGCAGTTTTAATCACACTGTTAAACAGTTGAAGTGTATTGCATGCTTTTGATGTTTTTCTACATTTTTAAATATATTGATTTCAATTACAACACAGTATACAAAGTTGACAGTGCTCACTTTATATTATTATTTTTATTACAAATATTTGCACTGTAAAAATGGCAAACAAAAGAAATAGTATTTTTCAGTTCACCTCATAGTACTGTAATGCAATCTCTTTATCATGTAAATGCAACTTACAAATATAGATTTTTTTTGTTACATAACTGCACTCATAACCAAAACAATGTAAAACTTTAGAACCTACAAGTCCACTCAGTCCTACTTCTTGTTCAGCCAATCGCTAAGGCAAACAAGTTTGTTTACAGTTACGGGAGATAATGCTGCCAGCTTCTTATTTACAATGTCACCTGATAGTGAGAACAGGCGTTTGCATGGCACTATTGTAGCCAGCATTGCAAGGTATTTGCGTGCCAGATATGCTAAACGTTCATATGCCCCTTCATGCTAAGGCCACTGTTCCAGAGGACATGCATCCATGATGATAACAGGTTCTGCTCGATAACCATCCCAAGCAGTACGGACCGCCGCATGTTTATTTCATCATCTGAGTCAGATGCCGCCAGCAGAAAGGTTGATTTTCTTTCTTGGTGGTTCTGGTTCTGTAGTTCCCGAATAGAGTGTTGCTCTTTTAAGACTTCTGGAAGTATGCTCTGCACCTCATCCCTCTCAGATTTTGGGAGGCACTTCAGATTCTAAAACCTTGAGTCGAGTGATGTAGCTACCTTTAGAAATCTTGCATCGTTTAACAGTACGATTAATTGTGCGATTAATCTTTTTAATCGCTTGACAGCCCTATTGGTAATCTAAAATCTCTAAAGAATGTTATGGTTGGTTATCAAATTGTAATCTAACTAGAGTTTATTTTAATTGAATGTAAACTGATTTGTAACAATCTGCTTTGTTTCCACCTTCATAGGTAGAATTACAAGAGCATGTTGTGATAATCTAGAGATTTAGATCAGACAGATTCCTATTTAGATGATGATTAAGAATTGAAAACATATTTTGACCTGATTTGCAGTTTGTGAGAGTCCTTAGAGTATGATTAGCCTGCAAAAGTATGCAGTGTATTACTGCAGAGTCCAAGTATTCTGTAAGTGTCTGTGCCTTAGGCTCAGGTTCTGTATCCATTAATTGTCCAAGCAGTTCCTCTTCACACAACTTTTCAATTATCCCCACATTTGAGTTTAAAGCTGTGTGTATTCTAGACACTGAACCACTCTGACCTCCCTCAGTTAGAATTCCATGACTGATTTACAAACAAGTTTATAGACTTGAATCTGCAAATAAAAAAACAAAAAAGCAAGTATATCTATGGTTCCAGTGAAGCTAGTTAGATGCAACTTCCTCTGATGAACATTTATCCTGCTAAGAATCCTCTAAGTCTTCTGTGTGTAGCATTAAAATCAGATGATCTAGAGGAAGAAACTCACCTTTCCCTCTTTTTTTAGGAATGCTAATTTTTTTTCTTCTGTTTTGGAGACTATTGTTTAAAAATGGATTTTGATCTCCTGTAGCTCTAGAGATCAAAAAATCTTGATCTTTTAAAAAGTAGAGAGTATTTGCAGTAAAAACAATGCAAATGGTAACTAGTATAGTGGAGAATAAAAATATGGGACCTAATCTTTCTCTCTTCCCATGCCTGGGACTCATTGAAGGAAGTAGTTGTATGCTGGAGAAATGAAGGATCAGACCTGTAATAATACATTAAACATGATGCAGCACAGCCAAGAAATGTTGATGGCAAATATTGAAAGAACTAAAATAAAAATATTCATCATGGTTGAGCAATATGGGTTATTTCATTCTCCAAACTTCCTAAGTAATTTGGTCATAGCTGGTTACCACAGCGATGACAGTCTCTGACCCACATGCAGCACAAGAAAATATAGTTTCAGGATATTAGAAAAGCTTTCCAGAATCCAAAAAGTCTCTCTGGCCAATAAAGTGCATGCCCCTCCACACTGAATTTTAATTATGGTCACAGGCATAGTTTAGCTTGTGGGCTCTGCTAAATGACAGGGGTGATTTTTGCCACCTATCTTGGTTAATGCTCGTTTGACTAGCTGATAATTACTGGATGATCTGATTCCCAGCTGGTTCCCAAATGCTAGACAAATTATCTTGGCTCCCCTCTTGGTGATATGACACCGTGTGAATGGCATTGCACGCCACTGCAGAAGTTTTAGCTGGGTTGGTAGAAGGAAGGGAGTCTCCTTTCTGCTTTCTTGACCAAGCAAGTAGTAGGTTTGTCTTAAATAAAAGTCATTCTGTGGCATATCTTGGACTGGACCTGCCAGTTAGAGTGAATTGTTTCTCTATGGCATCTTCTAATGCTATAACTCTCTGAAGATGTCCAAACAGTTTTGTATGCCTCTTATCTATCCTTTATTTTTTCAGCAATAAATTCTACTTGTTTCTCTTAGAACTGAGAATGTTCATCATTAAAGCTTGAGACACATTAAGAAGAAAAATAATTAGAGGTTCTTGTCCTGAAATCAAATAACTTGGTAGTGTTAGCTGTGTAATCCTTTCACTAATAGATGTTGGGCACGTTCTCCATTCTGACATATTGTTTAATTACAAAATGAATTTTTTTAAAGTGCATTACTTTTGATAGTGCAGTGGTTCACAAACTTTTGTACTGGTGACTCCTTTCACATAACAAGCCTCTGAGGGCGGCCCCCCTTATAAATTAAAAACACTTTTAAATATATTTAACACCATTATAAATCCTGGAGGCAAAGCGGGATTTGGGGTGGAGGCTGACAGCTTGTGACCCCCCCCATGTAATAACCTCGCAACCCCCTGAGGGGTTCCGACCCCCAGTTTGAGAACCCCTGTGATAGCGACTTACTAAATAATTGTTCAGTGCTTTATG
The DNA here is from genome assembly GCF_002925995.2 of Terrapene triunguis. Lineage (NCBI taxonomy): Eukaryota > Metazoa > Chordata > Testudines > Emydidae > Terrapene > Terrapene triunguis. The sequence continues at coordinate 3,481,937 of NW_020665057.1, read as the reverse complement.
CACTACAATTTATAACTTTATTTCATGTTACCCTCCATCCACAGGTATTGTACAACAAACTATGAAACACTGAAAATAGTGTGGTTTTTTTCTCTGACATTTGTTTTAAAAGAACAGTTAGAAATGTATCATGAAAATATGTCCATGAGAACCAACAGATAGCATACTTGTGTAAGCCTGTTGGAAGTGCCAGATTCAGAACTGGATGCATAGTTGTTTAAGGAAGACAAGTCTCTCACATTTGAGCATTAACCCTGGCTATTTTTGTGAGAGACATCACTACTAGAAATAAATCTTTTGGCAGCTAATATGTATGTGTGGCGCAGTTTCCTGCGTATGACAGTTTTATTTCCTATTTGATTAAAGAGGCCATATTTTTATCATAAAAATAGTAGTCTGTGTCTACAAAAGGAAAATGAAAAGAGCACCACAGTGCCTATTAGGTTTCGTTTTAGTTCAGAAATAATTCACTGAGTAAATCCACTGGGTGTGCTAAAAATATGCTTTAAGATTAGAATTGGTTATAGAATTTGCCTTCAGCTTTGCTCTGCTTCTGGTAAGCCAAGTTTGATTCCAAAACCAGATCTGGTCCATTTGTTGTTACTTTCTGTTGTGTAGCATAGTAAAATATTGGAGATTAACAGAAACAATTTTTTCTGTGTAAGGTGACATGAGAAAATGGCTTTCAAAGTCCTAATAACTGTATAAAACAAACACACACACCCCTTCCCCACACCCTCAAATCATCCTGGAATAATTTTCTTGTATGCAGCATATCATCACTAGATTTTGGGGTCATTTTAGTGAAGACCTAGATCCCTGTGCTAGATATAGCAAGTGTGGTAAAGACATAATAAAGGTATGGTGGAGCTAATAGTTGAAGTTGTGTAATATGTGGGATATTATGTATAATATAATAAATAAATTAAACCACCCTACATTAAAAGAACAATAAGGTTTCATTTCTCCCATCCCCCCCAATGGCTGTTTGACTTGATGTTCCTCTTTCCCCAGGCTCCATGTCTCAGTTCCTGTGCCTCCTGCAACCTCCCTGTCTCCTTGTCTCAGTTCCACCCTCCTCCTATCCCAGTCCTCCCCTCATCCAACCTCAACTCCAGGTCCCATTTCCAGCATCCTGTGGCTCCTTGTCGTGCACCTGGCTCCTCACCCCTCTCTGTATTTGAGTCAGGGTTTTTCTGCCTTCTCCTGCTTGGTGTCTAAGTGCCAGCAGGAGGAGCATTGAGAGCATGGAAGATAGTCTCCCAGCTCTCTATTCCTTTGCTTGATGCCACAGCTAGACTTGTGCAGCCAAGAGCAGAAATTGCAAGGAAAGTCCTGCTCAGCCCCTGTATCCCCAGGATTGGGCATGCTCAGTGCAGATGGAATCTTCAGAGAATTTAACTGTCAATCTCTAACCAGTCTCTGCTGAACACATGGCAATTGAGATTTTCAGGGGCTTATAACTTGTAAAATCTGCCAAATGTAGGCAGATTTTCATAGGGATGGTAAAAGGCATATCCCCCAACAGCAGGCAGTGGTGCTAGAACTATGGGTACTGGGGGCTGCCGCAACCCCTGGCTTGAAGTAGTAATAACAAACACTAAATATATGGTTTCCATTATCAGCACCCCTCACTATGAAAATTGTTCCAGCACCCCTGAGACCAGGGCAACCCACCTGCCAAATTTCAACTCCCTGCTCAAATGCATGAAGGCATTAGAGCTTCTCAACAAAACGGTTGTAAAAAAATTTTACCATGGGCAAAGCAATGTATTTCTCTCCTAACCTCATTGTAAGAGACCCCTGAGCATGTTTTTCCTGACATTTAAAAAAAAAAATCAGCCTGAGGCAGACATCCAGCATGGAAAACTTTGTCCTGAATGGTGAAGTTTGACTAAGTTAAAAGTAAATGAAAACAATGTCTTATAATGGAAAGTGTTGGACAGTCTTAACTCTTGAGGCTTTACTAGCGCCATATACAAACATGAGGTTGTGGGATATACATTTCTATTACCCTAGCTTGGGGATTACTGTATTACAAGTAATCCCATGATTGGGCCAATACAATTTTTTCTCTAGCAACCCATAGCAAACTGACAGGGACGACACAGAAAAGTCTCTTAACCAAACGTGGAGTTTCAATTTGTAGTGTTTTAAAAAATCTTTTTCTGAATATGAGAAACAATACTTCCCATGTTAGGATCACCCCTTTTATCTTTTTAAACCTGTAATGAGCACTCTTTAATGATTGAATTGTTACTCTTGAATTGTTACAGTTGTTACATTATTACGTGTGGTAATAGAGAGAGCGTGCACTGCATACCATGCTAGATGGGAGTGAATCACTAGATCACTCTGGTTCCAGCATAGAAGCTCTTTGTAAAAATCAGGTTAAGAAAAATCTACTGGGTCAACCAGATCTTTCTCCTGCCATAGCAGGAGGGGTCCTTACGCTATATTTACAATCTCTAATTTAAAATGTCTTAGACAAATGGGACTTCCACTGCTTCCTTAAGGCTAAATAGATTTTCAGGATATTCACTCTAAATTATTTTTATCAATTTCATGCTGTCGCTCCTAGTTACAAGCCCCTTTTACCAATTCAGTTCTTCCTGAGTTTTCACACCCTTCAAATACTTGTCACAGCTACCTTCTCTCCCCCATTTACTCCCCAGATGTTTAGCCAAGTTGTACGTAATCAGTTAATATTTTTGTGTAAGTCAGTCCCTTCAGTCATTTTCATCATTACTGCTTTCTCCGTTTTTCCCCTCCCAACTTTATAGGAATTCAGGTTTTTATAGTAATTGTCCTAAACTCTTTAGTATAACCATTTGGTTATAACTACTGTAGAGTTTTATAGCAGTTTATAAGGGATCAAAACACTCTAATGTGCTTTAGCAACAAACTAACTCAATATAATTGGCAGGGTCTCCAGACTGGTGTATCTGGATTATCAAATAAATAAATAAATTTCTTCCCTACCTACAACTTCAATTTTTCTAACTACGGCTGACCACTACTCTGGAATCAACAGATTTGACTAACAATCCTCTAATAATAAAAAGGATGTTTTAATCAATACTGCATAATATCCAAAGACAGTGTGAGAAGAAGGAAACCCATCCAAACTGTAGTGCTTGAGAGCCAAGGTAAGGTTGGATTGATATACCACACCAGTGCCAATCTCTTGTAACTGTGTACCTGTGATAGAAATAAGCCATGGCATTATTAATGATGTTGAATATACAGGTCCTTAATTGATACTTTGTCTTTAGGTGGCTGAACTATCCATGATTTAACCTGCTTTGGTTTTGATTGAAATTATTTTGATCATATTTACTATGCCTTAAAATTTTGTGATGATTAAAAAAGCAGTGCTGTGAAAGTAACACTATTTCTGCATCAATCTTCTCCCTATTTTAGCCAACAGTAATACCAGTATATCTCCACCAGCAGCCACTGGTGTTTTAAGCACCCTATCAATTAGACTTCCACAAGCAGAGCTAGATGACAAGGGACTTAAAACACCAGTAGCAACCAAAGCATGTCTGTTATAGGGGTCCTAACATTGAAGGATCTAAACTGATGTTAAGAATGGTAGGCAGTTTTTACAAAATTTCCGTGGTGTAGACGAGGTCTCTCTTGTCGCATTCATGTCCTTTTAATACACTAGCAATATGCTATTACTGCTGTGAACATTCTAGAGTAAGTCAAGGTGTGAAAAAGGAAGCTGTATTTTCTCATCTCCATCTCATTGGGTAACATTATGAACTAAAGTTCTGTACTTCGGATGATGATGTAAGGGGAAGAAAGAACACTGCTTGGTTTTCAGATTCCAGGCTGAGCTTGCAATGAACATAGTCAGAAAAATCTTGGTTGGGGCCCTAATCATGCAAATACTTATGCACATGCTTAACTTTGTACATGCCTGTAATCCCATTGACATTAATGGAACTATTCATGTGTGTAAAAGTTTATAGGATTGAGACCCTGATTTATAAATTGAGAAAATATATCAAAGTCACAAAGAGGATAAATGTGGAGCACAGATATCATTTTGAGTACCTTTGCTGATTATAACCATATTTTTAAACTTTGAGAATCCTGCAGATGAAATATGGATCCTAAATACGTTACTGAAAAATATTTAAATTTGTCACTGCTAATGTAGGACACAAACAGTGTATTGTTGTCTCTCAGCAGGCCCTAGTAGCAGCTAACAGACTTTCCAAAGCTCTGCTGATGTTGCTCAGGCTTATCCATAAAATAGAAGGGACTCTACTAGAACCCCAGAAAAAATCAGTATCTGCCAAATGGAATTGGTCCTAATTGGAGGGGGGAATTTTTATGTTCATGTTAATACAGTTTTTTTAAGTGGGGTATAAAACAACAATTTAAAACTACTTAACAAAACAAGTATTCTTCCATGAACATTTCTTTCCTAAAGCTAAGTAACATAACTTGATAATAAGTCTAATTACTTATAATTTCCAAAGGAAACAGTATCCAGCAAATGTAAGAAATTAGTCACTGTTTGAAAGTGCAAGAGGAAGTTGTCACTTCATTCCAGTTTCTTCACTTGCATGGTTTACCTTTGAGTTGATTTACATTAACCTGTGCTTTGTGTGTTTAAGACACAGCTAGACTGCAGCTAAGCTTTATAATTTCAAATGGTTTCCCACAGTGGTAAGGAGAGGTATTTAACCTTTTACTGAGCCAGCAGTAAATGAGACTTTGCAGCATGCCTACCCAGCAGCATATAGTGGAGAATTTTCCCTTCTGCTGTGCAAAATCAGCTTAATCATCCAATTATGTTATTCCAGGGAGAAAGAGGTGGATTTGCTTAGTAACAAGCAGTTCTGGCAAAACGACAGAGTTCATTTATGCTTTGTATATTGTGAAAAAGTGTGTGTGGTATTTACCACATTATAAGGTCTGCATTCTTGATTGAATATGAAAGAATAACACGAAAGTGTCTTTCTATGTCTCATCTTTAACAATTTACTTTTTCTCCTTGTCCCTTCTGCCAGACATCCTTTTCTTGCTTTTCTGATTTAACTTACCACCCTTCCCCTAATGTCATTAATAGTGGATTTAAGCATGAATGTCTTCAGCGGTGGCACGATGGTAAAGCACTTTACACTTTTGAGGCCATCAGTATGTAATATTAATAGTACTTTGTTTATAAACAAAAAGGACAATATTAATAAGGGCCCTCTACCCCTTGCAGAAGTTCTTAGAAGACTGTACCTGCCTAATTATAGAGACTACAAATTTTGAATCAGTTTGAATAATATTGAGTAGCAACATCCAATTAGTTGTTGGAGAGAGTTTAGAATGTGTAAAACTCTTTTGGGGATAGAGGCAAAATCCATAAAGCTACCACCTTTTCATCCTTAAGGCTGACCTCACCTGTGATATATACAGAAAACTGCTATCTGATAATATCTAGATAAGTTGACAGGAATTCAGCTGGCTCTGGGCCCAGTCGCCTAGCAACCTAGTATACTTGGCTGGCCCTAATAAGCCCTTGCTAAATGGCTGTGCTTCCTGATCAGGGGAAAAAGGGCCAACAGATCATTTAAGCACTGCAGCAACGGCTGTACGGTAGCTGCTCAATGCATTCACACCTGCAGCTGTGCCAGCCCAGCTTCCTGCACCAGCCCTTGTTCCAACTCGTGCCTGCTCGTGCTCCAGCCCTGGTTCCTACCTTCCTCAGCACTCCTGACTCCAGCCATTGACTTGTCTCCTGACCATGCCTTCGGTTCTGCCATTTGGTTTTGCTAGGTCAGACTCCTGACCACTAGGTCGCACCGCTTCTACTCTGTTATGTGACAGTGGTGAATTGTGATTGTGGTTGGCATTTTGCTGTGTATATAGCTAGTCTGTGCTTTTATTTTTCTTCCTCCCTCTCCCCTGTCTCTTTATTATTTCACCCACCTGTTAGGTCTTGTCTGTTTAGACTGTGAACTCTCCAGAGAAGGGGCTGTCATGTACAATGTGTTTGTACAGCACCTAGTACAGTGGGGCCCTAACTTGTTTGAAGCCTGTTACATTTAGGTGTAAAGCATTGTGCATGGTAAGAGAGCCTTCTTTGGTTTTGTATATGTTAAATGAGAGGGGGACAACTGGTATGGTCAGTGACATCTTTGTAGTAAGAGTCGTCATTGGTCTGCAACAGTCTTTTCCAGTTTACAATATATTTGTAGTTGCTTGTAGTCTTCTGCTTTCTTGTTTCCTGGGTGAAATAATAAGCAATTATCAGATCAAGCTCTAGGAAATCTACTTGGCTAAAAACATGTTATAAGCTTATCTCAACTTTAAAAGTCATTGTCTCTCATTTCTGAACATAGACACATACCATAGGTATGACACAGATAAACAGATCGTGTAGAATGCCACCTTCAGCAGAACACGCGGTTCCTAAGGCATTTGAAAATTTGCAAAAAATCATACTTGGTCCTTTGCTTACATTGAAATTGATTTAATTCAGGGGTTCTCAAACTTCATTGCCTCATGTCCCCCTTCTAACAACAAAAATTACTATACAACCCTGGGAGGGGAGGAGCGAAGCCTGAGCCCTGCCACCTTGGGGGTGTGGGGGCAAAGCCAAAACCCGAACCCCGCCCCAAAGCCTATAACCTGAGCCTCACCATCCAGAGCTGAAGCCCTCAGGCTTCCGCTTTGGCCCCGTGCAGTGGGGCTTCGGCCCTGGACCACAGCAAGTCTAACGCCAGCCCTGGCGACCCCATTAAAAAGGGTCGCAACCCACTTTGAAGCCCTGACCCACAGGTTGAGAACCGCTGATTTAATTCAATGCTGAAATACTTCTGTTTAAAAAAGACTTTTTTTTAATGTGATGAGGAATGCCAAGTTCATTTAAAAACAAAAAGCAAAAAAACCTGCAGCCCACCTTAAGCCATTCTGTCTCCTGGACCAAAACTCAGCTAAATGCAAGAGCTATTATCAGATGGAACTGCTAAGTGCAGGTCCTGCAGAATCAGAAACACTTAATTTCTTTTCCATAAAGGTGTATCTGCATGTGAAAGCCAGGATGAAATGCCAATCAGAAATTACAGCTTAATGGAAAATGAGATGGAAGCTCTGATTGTGTGGCTTACCGGTACTAGAGCTCTTTAATCTTTCTGAAGCTCAGCTTCTAATTTCAGAATATTTATGTAGCTTTAATTCCTAATATTAAAAACATTAAAATTCCTAATGCCTCCTTTGTATTAAGAGCAGTAAATGCATATAGCTTAGTAATTCCCAGTCCTGTTTAAAAGTTAATGGGGTGAGAAGAACAAGTGCTCTAATTTAAAGGATTTAGGGGGTAGTCAAGGAAACACATGGGGTGAGAGTAGACTTCTAATGCCAGCTCATATAAATCTTTTTTCTAAATTGTGCTGTCGGTTAAGCAACCTTCCCTGGTGAACAACTTCTTATAGCTGAGCTTTCTAAAATAAGATTCCGCACTGACGTTAGGATACGGGAAAATAAAAGTTCAGGAATTTTACTACAGTGTAACTAGGAGCAGATTTGAAAGCACTTTTAAAGAAAAGGGCAGGAGAAACAGTGACTTGCAAGTGTTTCCCAGCTCAGGCAGTGAGGTCACTACCAAGAACAGTGAGTGGAACGCTGTTATAAAAGCTCTCTCTCTCTAACTACAGTCTTTCATTTTTCTGAGCAACAGTGTTTGATTCATCCCTATATTTTCATTACAGTTTTCTGTCTGCTAGTTTTGACCTTTAAACCCATCTTTTAAAATAACTATAAACCACAACTGTGTGTGTCCGCATGTGAGGCTTTTTAATGCATACCCTGATATTGCTCACAGACTACGGATCCTTAATTTTACTTTCCATTATTTAGAAAAAAAGTTTTTCAGTGAATTTTTCTCTGTATACAGTATGGAAAACCCTAAATAGGTCATATCAGAAGGATAACAGAAGAGAGTAAGTTATAAATGCCTCCTCCTATTTTTTCTCCTAGGTGTCCTGGTCAATTGGACCCCTTCTTTTTTTTACACCTGTCAGCCAATGAGCCTTACTGCCTTTAGAGCTGCCTTGTAGCCTAGTGGCTTCTTTCAGCTCTCACTTTCTATTGTTTTTTTTTTACGTAGGCATTGATTCAGCAAGTACATGATTTAACTTTAAGTATGTAAGTAGTCGCAAGGACCTCCATGGGACTATTTGCAGCTTAACATTAGACAAGTGCTTAAGTACCTGGCTGAATCAGGCTCTTAATTGGGAGCTGTTTTATATTCACAGCTTGGTGGGTTTTTTAAATGAATTTAAAATGGACAGTGGCCACAAATGCTGCTGAGAGGACAAGTAATCTTTTTGGAGGCTTATTTTCAAATGGCCTCTCTCTCTCCCCTCCTCTCCCGCTCAGCTGGAAACTGGTGCCTAGCTATGACACCACCAAAAGGCCTAAGCAAGGGATGAGGCATGTCACTGAGTACAGTTAAGAATTCTGTCCAAAAGTCTAGCCGTCAGCTTAAGCTAAAAGTGGCTATAGCAGAGCTCTTAATCTTCCTCAAAGACCTCCACTGCACCTTCTTTCTCAATCACTGTGGACAGCACCACCATCCTGCCTGTCACTCTGGCCCATAATGTGGGCATCATCTTCGACTCAGGTATCCAAGTCCTCATATCCAGGCTATGTCTAAATCTTGAAGATTCTTTCTGCATCACATAGGGTTTGTCTAAACAGCAAATTAGCGCATGGCAAATCTACAGTACTCCAGCATGTGTGCACTAACTGTCCATGCGGATCTTGCTGCTGCGCCCTGAAAGTTCCCCAGTATGATTTGCATACTGCTGTTTCAAACTTTAGGGCACAGTAGCAGAATCTACATGGACAGTTAGCGTGCAGCATGTAAGTGCACTGCAGATTTACGCCACAGCTTGCCTCACACTTATGCTTCGTTTAGACATGCCCTTAAACTGTAAGCACTTTGGAGCAGGAACCGTCTTTTTGTTCTGTTTGTATGGAGCCGAGCATGTGGATCTTGGCCCCTGAGTAGGGCTGGTAGGCATTATGGTAATACAAATAAATGATGATAATAAACAGGTGGAGCTCTAGCTAATACCAAATATCACTGCTGTCACAGCAGATTGTGGAAGACGTGAAACTATATTTAGCGTGCAGAAAAGTGTATAAAGATTTTACAAGCTCTCCTGAAACCACTGAATATGTACTGAACACAGCTCAGTCATGCTTCCACTGCTGCTACCCATGCTACTGTGGCTACAATGCTATTTATACTCCTGGTACTCAATGAGTGCTAGCACAAGTATGTGTATGTGAGCAGGGATATTGCATCCCTAGCTCATAGTGTAGGCACAGTCTTACTTATGGAGCACTTGTTTCCTATTTACCCGTTGGGGATAATGTAGAATTTTGATGATTATGACTTCTATTATACAAGCATAGGAAATACCAGATTTAAGGTTGCCTGTTCAACCTTAATTCTTACCCTGTGTGCATCGGTCCTGTGCACTGAATTAGGCAGGTATCCTGAGGGGGGAGGGGGGAATAGTATGTAGTCATATAATTAAAAACTGTCCTAATGCGAAGGTACATGGTGGCTGAATTAAGGTTACAATACTCTTTTACTCTTGAGAATTCTGTTGTACTTAAATTAACAGTATATTATCTAGAAACTCAGGGGTGTCTTTTTGTTATAAATTGTCCTTTATTATTTTCACTGGGGTAAAAAAAATCCTGCATGCTGAGTATATCTCATAATAGAGACCACAGATTTCTAAGTTATTGTGTTCTGAAGACTATAACAGACTGACCAGAAAAACCAGTTTGGTAAGTTAGTATGTTCTTTTTAGTCCAGTAGATGCTGTCTATAATTATGAATACCTTTTGATTGCCTGATCATAGCAAAGGTAAGTGTAACTGTACATAGGCTGGCTAAGGACTATTTTTGGAGGTATACTTTACCACACCACTACAACATCCCTTTGTTGTATAACTTCATTTTGCCTTTACTGTTTCTCCAGCACATTAATGTAATTCTTTTCCTAGTTAGCAGCAAAACTGTAGAGAAGATAATAAACTATATTTTGAGTGGGAAATTAATAATACGGTAGAACCTCCGAGTTACAGACACCTCTGGAATGGAGGTTGTCCATAACTCTGAAATGTTCGTAAATCCGAACAAAGCGCAGTTTGGGCTCCAGCAGCTGACACTCCAGGCCAGGCTCCAGCAGCAGCTCTGCTCCCTCCTCAGCACTGGCAGCTTCCTTGCAGGCAGCTTCTTTTGGACTGAGTTTGTACCTTGTCCCCTTCCCGGCCGGAGGGAGGGGATAAAAACAGCCCATCCCCTTCTTGACCGGCGGGGGGAGTAAAAAACGTGCATCCTTCTCCCGGCCGGTGGGGTGGGTGTGTGAAAGCAGCACAGACCCCAGCGCTGCTCCTGCTCTGCCAACTCCAGCTGCCTGGGGCTGGCAGCCCCAATGTCATCACCTCCTAGCTGTAAGTAGCTGCCCCGTACGTAGGGACATGCAGCCCAGATGTGCCTACTTTTAAGATGCAATACAGGCACAGTACAGTACAGTATTTGCTTTTTCTTTCTTTCTTTGGTCCCCACTGCTCCCTAATTGGTTACTTCCGGTTTCACATGGTGTCCGGTTGTAACTCTGGTGTTCGTATCTTTGAGGTTCTGCTGAATCAATATAAGCTAGCACATGTTTACAGCACACTGCTGAAGTAAGGGTTAGTGCTAGCAGTAATTACTTGAGTTAATTAATACCAGACCTGATCACTCATTTTTCATTGCATTGTTGTTGTTTGGGGGTTTTTTTTGCTGGAAAATGTTGATTCATCAGAACTGAAACTGTTTGCAAAACAGTTAATTGGTTTTGACAAATCTGACCTGAAATTTTTGGGGGTAATAAGCTTAATTTTTCTGAATTTAATTTTTCTGAGTTTTTATTTTGAAGTTTATTAAATTTAGACTTAAAGCTTAAAAAAAGGAAGAAGATCAAAACCAAAATGAAATGTTTAGAAATTGTTTTGATTGACCCAGAGCAAATTTTTTTTCAGATTTTTGATTTGCAAAAATTGTCAAGATTTTGACTTTTCATCCCAATTTGAGATGGGAAAATGTTTTGATATCTTGAAAATGTTCATGGGACAGGAAAACCATCTTCTCCTCAGCTCTATTTAATACTCTGATTAAAGTGCCTCAATGTCTCCTGTTTGCTAACACACCTGTTCCCTTATGTGTTTGTTTCCTCATTGATAAGTACAAATTGCAAAGCAAATGATAAGCTAGGTACTGAATCAGTATCAACATACCCATACATATATACAAGAGATTAGATGGCAAAGATAATTCTATGAACTATGGTTCTGTTTTTCTCTAAGCATAAAATTCAGCCCCTGATACTCTTAGAATAATCCTGCTTTTAAACAGCACTTTATATATTTAACTCTTAAAATCAATGCAGTAACGTTCACCAGTAATGTAGGAACAATTTTTAGATTTTTAATTTTTCTATTTTGTATTTTACATCTGGGCTGTATTTACTGTTTGATGTGCATATAATGTCCAGTAATGTTAATGGGAGTAATATCTGCATTGGGGAGAAGTGGCCCCAGCACCTTTGTTGTGTATGGAAGAATTGCAAAGCACGCATTTGGATTTTCTAAACAAAATAGCTACCTTTTAATTAACACAGAAAAAGTATTCCACCAGTAACAGTCACCAAAACAGTAGTCTAAACAGCTTCCAGAAGATGCTCACTCTAGCAGTTCCCAGCTATCCTGCACAGATTTGTCTCCAGACAAGCTGGAATAATTCACTGGAAACAGCTGAACACTCAGAAGTTATAAAATTTCGCCTATGTTTGACCTCAAACACAGTAGGAGCACAACAGTTGCATAGGGACAAATTCAGCCCTGGTGTATGCAAGAAAAGCTCCATTGGAGTCACATACAGCAGGGCTACATTTTGGCACAATGGAGCTGAATTTAGCCTTTGTGCATACGTGACTGACTTCATTAACTCTTTACTGCTAGGTTAAAATATTATACAAATCATATACCTGTAAATGCCATTACTAGGCAATGAGACAAGCAGACAAAGTGGTGATAGGTACATGCTACTTCTGCAGACTACAGTAAAACACAACGCAGTGGTGCATTGAAGCCTCTGAACCACATGTCCTGTGCTGGATTTTCTAAATGTAGAAAAAATTAATGTTTGCTTTGGTATGGGTGCTTTGAAAAGTTAAAGCTGGTAACATATGAAGCTGAAGTATTGAGACTTCCCCATAGAGAAGGAAAGGCTTTTGGGCAAATAATAGAGTATTTCTGTGGCACCACAATAAATTAGCTGAGTGTTCCCAAATAATTTTTATAAAGCTTAGCTCATCCAGAAACAATACCAAGTGACTTAGGTGACCAAAAATATGATTCAATGGAGGAATAATAAATAGTGAAAGGGCACAGGGAGAGATTCTGTGCTGCACTTCATAGATGCAGGACAGAACTCACAGATCAGTGGAGGTTAAGGTAGCTCTAAGTCATCTTTGCATCCTCTTGACCCTGGGCTACTCTGGGGACTGGAGTAGCCTCTGGCGTAATTTAGACAGCTCCATGGAACAGTCTAAATTATGGTGAGTTTCCCAGTTGACCTATGGGCCCTACTGCTGCCCAAAATCTCCTCCCCACTCACTTCACATTCATCCCATTCCTGACATGTCCTCTACATGAGGGCTTTCAAGGGGATCCTCGAAGGACAACTTGTGGCAGTCTACATCAGTTCTTGAACTGGGGAAGTCCTCCTCTGGAGCAATCCAAGGCTTTTAGGGCCCCTTTACCTTGCATAAAGTGGCTGGAGTGAAGGAGGATCTTATCGGTAGTGAACACTTCATGAACCAAGAACAGGCTAAAATTTGTTTTCACAAGCTATTCCTCAAACAATTACAAATGACATGTTCATAAAAATCTATTTATGGATAATTTTCAAACAGAAAATAGAGCTAAGTTTTTCAGATAAACTATCCACAATGAATAATTTGAAAAGTTCTAGATGTAGTGCTATATGGCTTATCTCAAACTTTTCTGTAGTTACAAGAAAGGAATGTTTCTATGCAAAACTTCACTTTTATATTTAGGATGATCATATGAAGCAGAAGTTGCAATGAATGCTGGATAATGCCTAAACAGTTAAGTGAGAAACTAGGTAGGTGAGGTTATATCTTTTATTGGAGAAGCTTTCATTAATGAAAGAGACAAGCTTTTGAGCTTGTACAGAGATTTTCTTCAGGTCTGTGTAAACTCAAAAGCTCATCTCTTTCACCAACAGAAGTTGGAGCAATAAAAGATATTAACCTCACCTACTCTGTCTCTCTAACAACCAGGGGCTAACAGCTACAATAACACTGCAAATAAATAGTTACATCATTTTAAAGATTTTATTTTTCTCTATTTAAAGTCTAGGGACTCTATCCAGTTGAATGACCTGAAGGCGGAAGTGTCGCCACGGATTTCAGCAGAAGATCTGATTGACTTGTGTGAGCTGACGGGACCTAGTCACTTCAAAACGCCTACAAAGAAAACCAAATCTAGCAAGCCAAAACTGCTTGTAGTTGACATCCGTAATAGCGAAGAGTATCCTTCATATTGGCTGATTCACCACTACTCCTGCCTATTTTAATTGAGCATGATAAATAATGTAAATAGCGCTACAGATATGCAGCAGAGAGTCTTAAGGTAGGGTTGATAGTGGAAACTTTCTCTGTGGAAAAGAGGGCAAAGAAGTTTCCCTATAAGTTAGTCTCTCTCTTGCTCCTCAGGCTGGATCCTCAATCCCAATGAGATCACTTTGTGCCACTGGAGCAGCACACAGTGACGTTAAAGCTGCCAGCAGCACCTGAGGATTCGCCTGACATGATGGAATCTTGGACTGGAGTAAAGCTGACATAGCTGGTTTTACGCCAGTAGCTCTCTGCTCCACTCGTTCCCCTCCACTGGTGCAATGGGTGTGTCAGGAGAGGGGATGAGCTTTTGGGGGCTAGAGGGGAAGCGGAAGGGTTGGTATATGATGTGTTCCGCCAATCCCCACCTAGAAAAAAATTCCTAAGGAGAGTATTGTAATTGGCATGACTTAAAGTTGCCCCGTGGCTGCTCTAACTTATGCAGGGAGGCTTGTTCAGCTACCCAGCTGACTCGCGATCAGGGAAGACATAAAGGCAGCCTACAGCCACCTTTTTCTCAGTGCAGCTCCGGATTGTACCCAATATATTTTTCATTACATCCTTCAAACATGGCTTTTAATTTAACATATACAACTTTGAGGATTTTTTTGTTTGGCTTCTTTATTTTTATTTTTTTTCAATTATGTGATTCTTTCAGCAAGGAGCATATCTCTGTCAGCAGTCTCCATCTAAAAGTGGGATAGATCACAACACATTATTAGGTGAGTCTCTTAATGTCCTAGGCAGCATTTTAAAGTATAGTTATTTATTTGTAATTACTTATTTACCACTTTATAAAAAGTTCCTTTCATAACAGTAAAGCTGGTGCAGATTATTGCTTTTGAAGGATATGTACCTAATTTTTCTAGGTAACAGGCTGTAATGGCTCACTTAAAGGGTCAGGTCCCAAGTTCCTGCTTCTGTACACCAGCAAACAGATCACAGTAACGTGGCGTGTCACAAAATGTTAGTGCAAATTTTATTGCAGTTTAGACATTCACAGAATTAATACATATTGCAAGTATATATTCTGTACTATGCAAAATGTACCATGCTGTATGCATCTGAGAAAAGAGCTGTGAATTCTAAACTATAGAATACCTATATAAGCTTTCTTTTAAGAAAGTATGGTGATCTAGAAGAGTAGGATTGCTAGAAAGTGTCCCATGTTTATTTTTCTTTAAACAAAGTTTCCATTCAGTAATGGATCAGTATTAACTATTTAGGGTTCAGATATGACTTGGATGATTTTTACACTGAGCTAACGTAGGTATCAAATATCTTAATCTTTTTAAATCTTTGTTACTGGCTTTTTCAGGAGTTTACAGCTTGATAAATCCTTTCTTTTAAGGGGAATGGTAAACTTAGGAAGAAGCAGTGATTAAAGTATTTTCCTCAATGTTTAATATTTGACACTGTTTACTGCAAAACAGAGCATGGTAGAATTGGGAGACTATTCCAAATCGTAACTGGAAAGATGCCAAAACTTGAACGCTCAACATGATCTGCTGTCTAGATAAAATAAAGAGGATCAAAGCATGGAAGTGTAATTTTTTCCTTGTGTTTATTAATTTCATGCATCAGTTGAGTTTCAAGTTAGTCACAGGCTCAGGTATCTGAATCATTTGACTCATCATTGTCTGGACTTCAGTGACTTTTTTCCCTCACAGAATTAAGGTTAATTTTTAAGCTATATTCATAGTAAGGGTCAAAGTAGGAAAGACTTCTAATTTGGTCCTCTTTTCTATCTACCATGTTATTTAGAAGGCCAGCAGAAACTTGAGCTATTATACAGGAAATAGACTCTTTATCATAAAGAATGTAGCTATTATTCTCATAATAAATCCTCATCAGAATTTCACTAAGTAGTTCTCTTATTAGCAGGCTCACCATTCCGAGATCCTGGACTGTCTTTCTGGTCAGTCTGAGGCATATTAATGGGTGGTTCCTTGTGGGAAGCTACGGTTATTCATGCTGTACCTATTTTGTGGATAAATAGCAGACAGTCTCCAGGGTTGTAAGAAGTGAGGAGTCTCCTTGCTGAAAAGTGAGCTTGTACTGGTAATAAAATAATCCATTGAGTTAGTTGACCTGTTATCTGGGAATGTCCCAATATCTCCCAGAGAATATACTATACATAAGAAGTTGACGACTGTCAGATATTCTGAACATGTAGGTGAAATCCTAAGAAGAATGCATCACCTATGCTATTGTATATCCACTCAGGGATGGGAGGTACTCAGCCTTCAAACATTTTCATCTCAATGCAAAAAAGTCTGTATAGTATCACTGTATTTCCTGTTATATATATTACCTATCTTCAGAAAAATGCTATACCGCTTTGTGAGTTTTATAAGAGAATATCTCAATATGCACAATTATAAGAGAATCATTTTGTAATTTATTTTAATATTTCACTCATATGATGCCCTTTCATACACAACTTTATTGTTTTACAAGAAAGAGAGAGCAGAATAGCTTTTATTGTGATTTGGTGGGAAACAGAGGACTTTCAACAGGTTTCTTGTTCATGACATTTTTTAAACGGTGTCCAGCATAACTTCACTATAAGGCTGTCCTTGGATACTAAGGAATTGCTATATTGTAATGAAGTACATATTGCGAGCATAAGATCTAGTGACCCCTTTCTTCCAAGAGAAAACTTTGTAATGAAAAGGTAATGTACTCCGAGCATTTTCTATTGCAGTAGAAAGCCAGCAGTTCTGTCGTAGCCTCATTTCATTAAACATGTTAGCAGAAATACTGGCAGTGTTCCATTCCTTTTATGAAGGTCCTAGCTAAGTACTTTATGGTCTTTCAGTCTTTCACAAAATCTCTGCCTTTGTAATCAGCTAAGGACTGGAATGGTTAAGATGGTCACTTAAGATTAGAAAGAATACAAACCACAAGAAAAAACAGTCTGCATAGTTAGATACCAATGTCATTACTCTAAGTAAATGTATTTTATTCTATTTAAAGGTTAGGTCAGTTGTTTCATTGAGCAGCTTAGCATACTCAATATGGGCAAAGTCATGTTCTATCTAAAAGAACTGTCCTATTTTTAAACTTTTATCTTACTTAGTACTATTTACAATGGAGCTGTGAATAAGAACTGTTTGTACAGTTTGTGGTGGGGGCGAGATTCTTCCTTCCTTTATTAGACATGAATAAACGACAGTAATTAGTGATATTGGGTTCTCGCTCTTATTAATCTTTCAAACGTTTTTTTTGTTATGCTTTCCCATCATGCAACAGCGATAGTCATCAAACTGGAACTGTTCACACTAATCACATTTAAGAAAGGCATGCTAGTATTAATCTTAAAAGATTAACTCTTAGCTCCTTCCAATGCGACTTCTTGTAATTAATGCCTGCAGTCTACTAGCCCTCTACGAGTACTGCCATAAATAGTGACTAATCTCCATACTTGGAACTGGTATGCTTTTGAAGCAAATTCTACTTTTACTTCCCTGCTCCCCCAAACCTACTCCTGTACCCTAGGAAAAAAAAGATGTCTGTCATGCTCACATGCACAGTCATTTCTGTTATAAATTTTCTGATAATTTTATTCAAACTAGTTGAAGAAGGGCCCAGTGTTGTGTTTTTTCTCTTAATTGGTACCCAAAAGATTTCACACAGGTTTTCATGTTCATTAATTGTTCATAAAATCTTATTAGACTTTCGTACCTTGGGAGTAGGACATTTAGGTCTGGATATATAAAAGGAGTTTGTTGTTGTGACTTTGGAGCAGGAGGACTGGATTATGGGTGTCCTACATCCTGGGTGAAAGCTCTAACCACCAGGCTCTAAAGTCATTGCTGGGGTTTCGCTCTCTGGACCAAATAACTCTTGGATTATTTATCCAAAGTGGAACAGCTTTAAGAGAAGAGATTGAGAGAGAGACAGAACACAGCATGATGTTGGCCTTCATGATGGAAGATGATGCTGATGACAGTATTATGGCTTATGAGTACTGTACAGTTGTGGCTAAACAGACCAATGCGCAAGTGGCAGTCCTTTCCACATGAAGTGCATAGCTTGATGCCGAGGAAGGGATTACAGTCTGTGCCTGCTGAATCTGCCACTGTTTACAACTCGGCCTCTGTGCCTCAACATCCATACGACAGTTTACCTCGTATAGGGTAACCCCATCATTGACTACTGTTTGCCAGTGTGGTCTGTCAGTTGCTGATGACTCACAGCTGTTAGTCTCAATGTCACACTGTTTCAAGTTATGCTTCAGTGTGTCTTTTGAAGCATTTCTTTTGGCCACCTCCTATGTGATTGCCCACTCTCCGTTTGCCATATAGCAACTGCTTTGACTTTCTGGTGTCGTCCATCCTCAGCACATGACCAGCCCAGCATAACTGTGTTGTGATAAGCCTGACTTCAATCCCTGTGGAGTAACTACATTCTAGAACTTCATTATTGGTAACTTTATCCTGCCATTTGATGCAGAGTCTGGAATGCAGATGTTGTAAATGGAATTTATCTAGAAACTTAATATGATGCCTGTAGCGGGTCCAGGTCTCACACCCATACAATAAGTTGGACAGCACAACTGATTTATAGACTTGGTTTGAAGTTTAATACCATGTTGCCACCAAACTCTTCCTGATAGTCAGCCAAATGATGACCTGGTTTTGTTGATATGATTGGTCAGTTCCTTGTCTATACTAACATAAATCTACAATATACTACTATGATAGTAAAAGTCTGTAACAACATTTAGCAGTGTTTCTGATGGTGACTTTTTGATTTCATGTGGAGTTTCCCTGGTGCAGGTTGATACATGGCCTCTGTCTTTTTCAGAATATCAGCCTGTATCTTTTTGCACACTTTGCAGATCCATTCATATTCAATTGTGTCTAGAGCACAGTCATTGACACACAGCAGCTCATGAACAACTGCCCGAAGACCTTCGTGGAAGATTGCAGCCTGTTCCAGAGAATTGGAAACATATCCTGATACCAGCATTCAGGGCTCTTGTAGCATAATCAAGCATTGCTGTATAGAAGATAATAAACAAGAGTGGACCAATTATGCAGCCTGCTTAAAACCTTTAGTGACAGGAAATGGGTCAGACAGAACACCATCTACACAGACTTTTCCGAGCATTCCATCATGAAATAGCCTTAGAATGTTGGTGAATTTTTCTGGACAACCAAACTTATGTAATAATTGCCAAACCCACATCTATTGATGGTGTCAGATACTTCAGCCAGTTCAATAAAGACAGTGTAAAGGTCAGGTTGCTGTTCTCTGCATTTCTCCTCCATCTCATGGGCTACAAATATCTTGTCTTCCATTTCGTCTGTGGGCCTAAAATCACATTGCAACTCCAGTAACACACATTTAGTGATTTTGCATAGCAGACAATCAAAGAGTGTTCTAGTCAGAACCTTTCCAGTGATGGAGAGTAATGAGATACCGTGATAGTTGCCATTGTCGGACTTTTCACCTTTCTTCTGTATATGGTGACAAAGTAGAGTCTTTGAAGTCTTACAGTAAATCTTCATTGCTCCATATATTGAGAAATAGTCCATGTGTTCACCTCAGCAGGATTAGCCGCCATATTTGAATATTTCTGTAGGAATGCCATCAGATCTGGGAACTCTGTAGTTCTTCATAGTACTGATAGCAGTGCTGACTTAGTCAAGGGATGGGGCTGCATCCATGTTGTCATTAAAAGGTGGCTGATCCATTGCTCTTATTGGTGCATCGTCCGTGATGTTGGACAGTGTGTTCAAAAGATGACTGAAATGCTTGCGCCACCTCTGAAGGATTTCTCCTTTATCAGACATCAGTGTTAGGCCATCTGCACTCTTCAAAGAGACTGTAATGCTGTATTGGACCATATGCATCGGTTGTAGCGGCATAGAAGTCTTTGGGCTCCCGAGGGTCAGCATAGCCCTGGATTTCATCTGCCTTGGCATTCCATCATTGATCTTGCATGTTTCTGAGCTGAGATTGGATATCACAACACAGATTCCTATATGTTAAAACTGTGCCTACAGGGATACAAAAATGTGATTATACATCTCATGTTTTTTAGTGAGTAGCTGTTGAATTATTGCGTCATTCTCATCAAACCGATCTCGATGACATTTTGCTCATCAAGGTGACGAGAGCGGCTTGATATATGGTATTGCATAATGTTGCCCAGTCACTGTATGTTAGCACTAGAACATCCCATAGCCCAATAGTTAAGGCATTCATTCACCTGAGAGGTAGAAGATCCTGATTGAAATCCCTTCTCCCCCTCAGATGAAGTGTGGACTTGAACCAGGTTTCTTCCACATCCCAGATGAGTAGCCTAATCACTGGACTAAAAGTTTTATGTGGGAGGTTCTCCTTTTTCTCCCCAGCTGTTTTTCATGAACTCACCTGAGAAGACTGATCTGGCAGGCATGCTCAGATTGTACACCTCTACCCCGATATAACGCGGTCCTCGGGAGCCAAAAATCTTACCGTGTTATAAGTGAAAACGTGTTATATCCAGAGGTGAAAGTAAGCCGGTATGCCGTGCTGGACTGGACTGGATTGACTTCCCCGGCAGTGATTTAAAGGCCCCAGGGCTCCAGCCGCTGTGGGGAGCCCCGGGCCTTTTAAATCACCGCCGGAGCTCTGGGAGTGGGGCTCGGGCAGTGCTTTAAAGGGCCCGGGGCTCCCCGCAGCGGCCGGAGCCTCTGGCCCTTTAAATCCCTGCCTGAGCCCGGCTGCCGGAGCCCCAGCGCTCTGGCAGCCAGACTCGGGCGGGGATTTAAAGGGCCCAGAGCTCCCCTTTAAATCTGTTCTACAATGGTTAAATTGTATCTCCTTTCTTTAATTACAACTCCAACACCCTATCCAATGCCCCC
>NW_020665057.1:3421442-3460959 GCF_002925995.2 Terrapene triunguis | reverse complement strand
CCAGAGCGCGCAACCCCACCCCGCCCCCCAGAGCGCTGCTTTACCACGTTATATCCGAATTTGTGTTATATCGGGTCGTGTTATATTGGGGTAGAGGTGTACCTACCATATCAGGCAACTTAGATGGCTGAACACCTGTCTTCCCGTGGTTTGTGAATCACTCTGGGGCTTAGGTGGATGATAGGTGTCTGGAGACCCAGAGAGAGGAAGCAGTACACATATCCTGCAGAGACAGGAACATACGTGGCTAGGGAACTTGTACTACAAAAACTTAGGTGCCAACTGAGTGTAAGCACCTGCAAGCTTCAGCAGAAGTTTTGTGCATCATAGTGGTGCCAGAACTGGGACTTAGGGACTTAGCTCCTTTTGTGCATCCAGACTTTACCTAACAACTTCTAGGAGTTGTTGGCTTTTACATACTAACCCTTTCATAGGTGTCCCATACGATACACAGAATTTCTTGATTTTAATAAGGCTGTAAATAAGAAATTGTCTAGCACCTTTTGTCTGAAAACCTATAAGAACTTTAAAATATTAAATAACACTCTCAAAACCTCTGTGAAGTAGGCAAGTAATATCCCAATTTTAAAGATGTGGAAACTGAAGTAAACAGAGTAAATGCTTCTCATTGAGTCAGTAGTGGAGCCAAGAATAGAACCCCAATCATCTGATTCCCAGTTCAGTGTATTAACCCCAGAACAGTCCTACACTTCACTGGAACTTCTTGCAGTGCTTAAGTTTCTGTTGAAACTAAGAGATGCAGATGCTTGTGAAAATTTTAAGAATAAGCAAATAATAAATTAAACAAACTCTTTCAAACTTCAGTTTTGAGTTCAATTTCAGTTTGGGAAATGTTCTTCCATTTTTAGTTAGCTGAGATTTTGTTCATACTTCATATCTTAGCGTTTAAATGAGGGCAATTTCAGAATGGTAGGACTAACGTAAAACAATGCAGAAATGTGTAGATTTTTGAGATGCTCAACAATCCATTTGAGATTGGTTTGGGGTTCTATTTCTGTGCACTTCAGTTTCTCTGAGAGAGAAACATATCACTGCATTGATATAATTGCATGCTATGGATAAAACTTGTTTTAAAAGGAATTAGTAAAAAACAAAATGGGACTCCTGAGTTGGTTTTATGAAAAAGCCATCTCCAGCACCGTATCAAAGACTGACACTCACACACATGAACTTCACAAGGAGCAATTGCTGACACTTTAATTTGTGGTAGAAGCTTTGAGTTCATAGTACTTGATATCTAAAGGGTTAACTACTGTAGTGAGGGCAAAGTAGTTATTTTGGAAGTGTTTCATGGCTGTTTAAGGGTAAGTTAAACCTTTACAAGGCTGCATGCTGATAAAACAGACAGAATGATGTGTCCCTGAGCATAAATCTCTGCTTCCTCCTGTGAAACTAAGTACTCATTGACCACTGCAGAATTCGAAATGATTCCATCTGTCACTTTTTAAACAGCAAATAAATCTTCATGCTATTAGTTTTCCTGTGATGTGGCAGCTGTTGTTTTCAATATGGGTAAACAATAAATGAGGTTCTTGATATATGCTAATCCAGTAAGAACAAATTAGCCTGTGTCACATCAGCCAGGGGGGAGGAGGCGGGAGCTGCTTATACATTAGACAGTTTGTTTCATTTACATATATCATTGGTATTAGAAATGAAGAGAAAAAAAATACCAAAAAAAGTTCATCTTTTACAGGTATGAGTTAAAACTATATCATCCAAATTCTGTGCTAAAATTGAAAGTCACATTGACTTCAATGGGAGTGGTGCGTAAATACAAATCTGAGAGCTGGGTTCACTCTTGGTTGTTTGTTTGTATTGTGGTAGCACTTAGAGACCCCAGCCCCACTGAGCTACGTCCTGTTCAGCAGGTGTGGGTGTATCCGGTTTCTTTTTTCATATTTCCCTTAACTGTGTTGCCCGTCAGCTTTAATCGTGGCCACATTTCAGGCAGCATCAACATTCCATTTGGCTCAGCATTCACCACGGAAGGAGAGCTCGTCCAGTGCCCTGCTACTGCCACGCTCCAGAGCTTCAAAGGAAGAGTTGTTGTGATTGTAGGACATGTGGTGAAGAACACGGCTTCTGTAAGTTTATAGCTATAACATATACTAACTCTAAATACATTTATGGAGGATAAGTCCATCAGTGGCTACTAACCAAGGTGGGCAGGGATGGTGTCCCTAGCCTCTGTTTGCCAGAGTCTGGGAGTGGGCGGCAGGGGATGGATCACTTGGTGCTTACCTGTTCTGTTCATTCCCTCTGGGGCACCTGGCATTGGCCACTGTTGGAAGACAGGACACTGAGCTAGATGGACCTTTGGTCTGACCCAGTATGGCCTTTCTTAAATAATGTCCAGGGCCTGAATGTTAATTTTCAGGCTCCAAAAAATAAATATCCCTGTCTTTTACTTGGGAAATTGATGCCAAACACACGTTTTGGGAAGCCCTGATTTGTGTAGGGTGGTTTGGTGGGTTTTTTTGCCTCTTTCCAGTTAAAGAGAAAAGGATTTGTATTTCTTTTAAACATTCAATGTCTGGAAAATGTCAGTGTTTGATGAAAAGGGATTGCTAAAAAAGAGATAATTGTCTCACAGCTTTAAAAAGTGCATTTTCAAAATGGCCAGTTTCTGAATTTGCAATAGAGAGAGCTAGTTTTGTGAAATGGCTTGGTCTTCTTGCCATCTCTGTAGAATTATAAAATGGAACATCCATGAAAAGGGGGAATAAAGAAGAACGGTTTCAAGTCTAAAGAAAATGAAAAATTATACCCAGCCAGGAAGAATACTGGCACTTACTGATCAGGCTTTCAATATTCTGGGCATCCTTGGGTCAGTCTGCCCCAAGCGCTAAGGAGAAAAAGGCACATCCCTTTAAATATGCTGCTGTCGCTGACAGTGGTGAAGTGTCTCTGTTCTTCTTTGAGTGCTTGCTCATATGGATTCCAATTAGGTGTCGGAGAATTTTTACCCTAGCAACACCTGGTGGGTCAGCTGTGGAGCCCCCTGGAGTGGCGCCTTCATGGTGCTCGATATATACCGCAGCCGACCCAGCGCCCCCTCAGTTCCTTCTTACCACCCGTGACGGTCGTTGGAACTGTGGAGTCCTGCTTCGCTGTTCTCCACTCTCCCTAGCGTATGCCTAATAGTTGATAGTTATAGTTGTTTGATAGTTATAGTTGATTTACTTAGTGTTAGTGGGGTTGGGGGGTCTTTCCCCTCTTCCCCAATTCTTCTCTTGGGCTCATGCCAAGGCTCCGGGATTCAAGCCCTGCAGTTCCTGCTCTAAGCCCATGCCAACGGGCGACCCCCATGACTCTCTTGCCTGAAGTGTCTGGGGGAGTCTCATCAAGCAGAGAAGTGCAGGATCTGCAAAGGGTTTTGACCCAGTCTAAGAAGGAGTGGGACTTTCGTTTAAAGCTGCTCCTCATGGAGGCAGCTCTTAGCCCTCAGCCTCCTGCGGCGCGCCAAGATCTGGCACCGCTCCCCGGCACCGCAACCGACATCATCGTCCCAGCACTGCTCCCATTCTCCTGGCCAGAAGCGACACCGGAAAAGGATGGCCCACCTCCACAGAGACCAGCCTCCCTGGAACTGCCCATGGAGACGCATCCCACAGGGGAGGCATCTAGGGGCACAGCTTACGGCTTCAGCACCGTTGACTCCGGCCCCGAGGGGAGAGCCGTTGAGTCTGGTACCCCTGGACTCCCCGACACGCAGCTAAGGTCCAGTTGCTGTCTACCCCGGATACTTTTGCAGCTGCAAGGGATCTTATTGCCATGATGGCATCAACATCCCCTCAGCTACATGCCAAGGCACCGGTGCCTGTACGTGCGGCACTGTCCCGGGGCAAGCTGGCCCTAATCCACCCATCGGCACCATCAGTCAAGCTGCCGCAACGATCCCGTTCTCAACATTGTTCCTGCTCCCGCCACCACTCGCAGTCCCGGCGCCACTCTCCTTGGCGGCGCCGGTTGTACTCGCGGCACCGCTCCGACTCCAGTCGCCAGTCCTGGTACCGCTCTGCCCACCGGTCGTTGTCGAGGAGCAGATCCCGGACCTGACGCCGCTCTCATCTGGTCATCATCTGGGCCCAGATCCAGGTGCCGTTCCAGGTCCCGGCGCCGCTCCCCAGCATCGCGGCACCGTTCCCCATTGCCTCGTCGACATGACCCAGTGCAGATCTGCTCGGCTCCACTGTGGCCCTCACGTTCTGCTTCTTGTTCTTTGGTCACATTTCTCAGACCGTCGCCATTTGGATCATAGCCGTCTAGAGTCAGGGGCTGGGCCTTGGCAGGCGCAGGAGCAGGGTCCCGCTCAAGGGCCCATTCTGGCCATTTTGGATGTCCTGGGCGTTACCACCAGGCCCAGGGTGCTCCATCTGGGGCTTCTCAATCAGCCCTGTCCGAGCCACGAGTGCCAGAGGCTACCATCAGTCAGCCCACCCCAGTGGGCATGGAGACTGTGGCGGCTCTTCTCCCTGCTGCAGGATCTTCTCCAACACCGATTCCTAGTCCGGGCCCTGAGATCGCTGGCACAGGACAGCCGGCCCCGGCTCCGCAAGGCGATGAGGCGGTGGCAGGCACTACAGTCTCGGGTCCCCCTCCAATAGACCTCCGTGCCCACCAGGACCTCCTGCACAGGGTGGCATGGAATATGAACCTGCAGGCGGAGGAGGTGATAGAGGTGGAGGACCCTGTGGTGGATATTCTGTCTGCGGAAGCTCCATCAAGGGTGGCCCTACCCCTTATTCGGACCATCCAAACCACCACCAGGACAATCTGGCAGACACCTGCATCCATCACCCCGACTGCTAAGGGAGTGGAGCGGAAAATACTTTGTCCCCTCGAAGGGGTATGATTATCTGTTCAACCACCCACTGCCCTGTTCGCTGTGAACAAATAAAAAAGAACGGCATGGCCAGCAGGCCCCAGCACCCAAATCAAAGGATGCCAAGCACCTTGATTTGTTTGGGCGCAAAGTTTATTCCTCAGGGGGACTTCAGCTCAGGATCGCTAATCAGCAGGCGCTCCTGAGTCGTTACAATTTTAACTCCTGGAACTCCATGCTGAAGTTTAAGGAGTTAGTACCTCCAGAGTCCAGAGAAGAGTTTGGGGCTTTGGCGGAAGAAGGCAAAACAGTGGCACGGCCCTCCTTGCAGGCCTCGCTGTATGCTGCGGACTCCGCCGCACGTACTTTGTCCTCAGGGATCGCGATGAGGTGTATCTCCTGGCTGCAAGCCTCTGGCCTGCTACCGGAACTTCAGCAAACACTGCAGGACCTCCCCTTTGATGGAGAGGGCCTGTTTTCGGAAAAGACCCATTCAAGGCTACAAAGCCTTAAGGACTCAAGGGCGATAATGAAGTCCCTGGGCATGCACACACCGGCTACCCAGCGGAAATCCTTCAAACCCCAGCAGCCGCAACAATGCTCCTATCCTCCTCCTCGGCTGAGTCAGGATTTCTATAGGAGGCGGGGGCGTAATGGCAGGAGGAAGCCCTCCAACCCCCAGTCTGGGCAAGGCCAGGGTCTGTCCAAGTCTTTGTCAGGCTCAAAATAGGCCTTTTGAAAGGATGCCCGAGGACGATGTACCGGACTTTGTTCAGGATCCTACCCCACCTTTCTTGAATTGTTTATCCCATTTCCACCATGCTTGGTCTCACATAATCACAGACTGCTGGGTTCTCTGCACGGCGGAAGTGGGATACTTTCTCCAATTTTCTTCCTCCCTGTCCCTCTTCAGGGACCCTTCTCACGAGGAACTCCTTATTCAGGAGGTTCAGATGCTCCTCGCCATGGGGGCGATCGAGGAGATTCCGAGGGAGCTAAGGGGCAGTAGGTTTTACTCTCGATACTTCCTAATCCCCAAGGCAAAGGGTGGGCTTTGGCGCATTCTGGACCTGCGTGGACTCAACAAGTTCATGGTAAAGTTGAAGTTCCGCGTGGTGGTCTTGGGCACCATTATACCTTCCCTGGAGACTGGTACGCAACCCTCAACATGAAGAACGCGTATTTTCACATAGCGATTCATCCGGCACACAGACGCCTCCTCCGCTTTGTGGTCAACCACGAACACTATCAGTTCACTGCCCTTCCCTTCGGTTTCTCCACGGCTCCCCAAGTGTTCACCAAATGTATGGCAGTCATGGCAGCCTTCCTTTGTCGACGGCGGGAGCATATATACCCTTACCTCGACGACTGGCTTATCCGGGGACGCACCAGAGAACAGGTGCAGTCCCACCTCTGCTTGGTCACGGACACGTTTAGTCGGTTAGGCCTCCTTCTCAACGTGGCAAAGTTGACACTAGAACCGACCCAGAGAATAGAATTCATTGGGGCAGTTCTGGACTTCGTGCTGGCACGAGCCCTCCTGCCGGACGCTCATTTCCAGGCTATAATGGGCCTTGTCCGGAGCCTTCAGAGCTTCCCAACCTTGTCAGCAATGCGTCTTCTCAGCCACATGGCTTTCTGCACATACATGACCAGGCACGCCAGACTTCGACTCCACCCGTTACAAGCCTGGCTAGCATCAGTGTATCGCCCAGGTTGAGACAGCCTGAACTTGATGGTCACTGTCCTGGTGCAGGTCCTGGTCTCCCTCCGCTGGTGGTAAATCCCCGGATGGTATGTGAAGGAGTCCCTTTTCGCAGCCTACAGTCCTCCTTGTTCCTGGTCACGGATGCGTCAGCCCTGGGATGGGGTGCCCACCTCAGGGACATTCAGACGCAGGGCCTATGGCCCCCGTCCGTGCTCTCCCTTCATATCAACGTCCGGGAGCTGATGGCGGTGCGCCTTGCCTGTCAAGCCTTCCAGGAGTGGCTGCAGGGTCATTGTATGGCGGTCCTCACAGACAACACCATGGCCATGTTCTATATCAACAAACAAGGATGGGGCCCGTTCCTCCCCCCTCTGTCAGGAAGCCATTCGACTGTGAGAATTCCGCATAGCCCACTCCATTCACCTGGTGGTGTCCTTTCTACCCGGGGTCCAGAACACGCTGGCGAACCACCTGAGCAGGTCCTTCCACTCCCATGAGTGGTCGCTTTGACCAGATGTCATCCACCCCATCTTCCAAAGGTGGGGGTTTCCTCAGGTCGACCTGTTTGCCTCCCTCAGCAATCGGAAATGCCCGGCTTTCTGCTCCCTCCAAGGCCGCTCCCCGGGCTCTCTCACAGATGCCTTCCTGCTCCTGTGAATGAGTCGACTATTTTATGCCTTTCCCCTGTTCCCCCTTGTGCACAAGGTCCTGCTCAAAGTACGCAGGGACAGGGCGCGAGTGATTCTGGTGGCGTCTCTCCGAACTCAGAGCCCTTACCTCTGAACTACCCTACACGATCTTCCATAAAGTTAAGTTGCAGCTTCGGCCTCACCTGGCCTTTCTTCCCAAGGTGGTATTGGCCTTCCATATCAGCCAGGACATTTTTCTCCCGTTTTTTAATCCAAAATCACATGCCAGTCGCCAGAAACAGCGGCTGCGCTCCCTCGATGTCCGTAGGGCCCTTGCCTTCTACATTACATTGAGCATACGAAGCCGTTCGGGAAGACGACCCAGCTCTTCGTTGCAGTGGTGTACCGGATGAAAGGCCGCCCGGTCTCCTCTCAGCAGATCTCTTCATGGATCGCGTCCTGCATCTGCGCTCGCTATGATCTGGCCGGTGTACTGACCCTGCCCCTCCCTGCTCACTCCACAAGGGCCCAGGCCTCGTCAGTGGCTTTTCTGGCGCAGGTGCCGATCCAGGAGATCTGCAGAGCGCAGCGTGGTCCTCGGTACACACTTTTGCTTCGCACTATGCCATCGTCTGGCACGCCAGAGACGATGCGGCGTTTGGTAGAGCAGTCCTACAATCCACGGTGCTTCACTCTGACCCCACTGCCTCGGTAAGGCTTGGGAGTCACCTAATTGGAATCTATATGAGCAAGCACTCGAAGAAGAAAAAACGGTTACTCACCTTTGTAACTGTTGTTCTTCGAGATGTGTTGCTCATATCCATTCCAAACCCGCCCACCTTCCCCTCTGTTGGAGTAGCCGGCAAGAAGGAACTGAGGAGGCGCTGGGTCGACTGGGGTATATATCGAGCGCCACTTCAGGGGGCTCCACAGCTGACCCACTGGGTGGTGCTAGGGTAAAAATTCTTCGACAGCCGTGCACGCAGATGAGCAACACATCTCGAAGAACATCAGTTACAAAGGTGAGTAACCATTTTTTTTAAGCATGTGGAGGCAGTCATCAGACTTGCCTCTTTATTTCTGTGTCCGGACATTAATGACTTTACAAGCCAATGAGGAGTGGAAGTGCTTCTCTTGACATTTTTCTTCTGAAGGGAAATTAAATTGGAAACTTTCCTTTTGTTAGTAAAGGTCTTTGACAAATTATCTTACCTCTCAAAATTCCTTTCTGGGAAACAGTATAACTTAGTTTCATCAAAATCTCTAAGTCTGTGCCCTCAGAAAGGACATGAGTTCAAGACCTGATAGGGAAGATTAGAATGCCGTGAACTACCGGTGACTCTTCATATGGCTAATAGCAACAGAATGCATCTGTTTTTTGGATTTGTTTGAAGCACTTCACTATATCCCTAAAGGAGGGGGAATATAAATAGAAATGTCCGTGTTGGTCACTTACAAAATAAATTCAGTGATAAATATCTATTCACTTGGATGGTACCAAACAGAGGTAATATGTGGGCTGACTATGCAGCAGATCTAGAATAGTCTCAGATCGGTAAGTATCTTGGCATGTGCAGTTATATGCATTAGAACTGAGTAAGTCTATGATAAATATTTCAATGTGAAAATCAATTTAAATAATCACAATAGCTCACTAAATGGCTGAATACATAAATCCTTCCCCAGAGGAACAAGTGCAAAATGCATAAAATGTTAAATGCCAAGTGGAGATGATTTAATGGATGTTTTAAGTATTTGATGGTGGGTTACGCAGCAGCTTTCAACAATTACATTTTAAACCACTAAACATCATCATCTATCTTAATAAGAGCTTTACCATTCAACGACTTCCTGGGAAAAGGGGACAGAGAAGAAAAAATGCCCTGGTGTATCAATGATGAGTCTCATTATTGAAGACATCCCACACATTTGTAAATCAGTTCTCAGCAGTTGTCTTGAAGGATCATTTTTGGAAACACTTTATTTGAAACATAAAAGCAACATGGGTACTAATTAAACAATAGATCAAAGAAAAAACTGAGCAAACTACCAATGGGAGTTGTCTTAAGTAAAGACTGAGTAAAGACTTAAGGATTTGGGCTCTCCATCAGTCATCTGTCTGAAGGGTCCTGTACTTCCCTTTTTGCATGATGTGATGCCACTTTGTATACTACCCAGAGTCACGTTGGCCTTCTTGCTGCCATATCAGATTTCAAACTCAAGTTTTTATTTATTGTCCATTCTGCCCTAGGCAGGGCTTGAAAAATTTACCCCACCCCTACTAGACTGAGAACTAAACCCACTAACCAGCATGAAAGGTACCTGTGCTACCCCATCCCCAAAGACATGCGCTCTGCAATCTAAGGAAACACAGTGTTTGTGGTTATCTGTAACATTGTCAATAATCTATTTAATATATTTTGAAAAATGTAACTTTGTTCATATTGGTTTTGTTTTATGATTCTTGATAACCTTACTGCTTCCCATGGAGTTCTTAATAGCAACAGAGAAACTGACCAAAGAAAAGGATTTTCATAAAATACTTGCACTGACCAATATTTTTGCCCCACAAATCAATCAAGTACTGGAACCTCACTTGTAGAGACTCATTAAAACTATCTCTATTAGCTCTTTATGGCTGGTACATGTATCAGATTGCCTCTGCTTAGAAGGTTCATAAATCCATAGCATGTGTTTCTGCATCTCTCTATAAAAACATGGCAATACCAACTTCATTCTATTCAAATGTTTGAAGATGTATTTCACCACGTTGAAATTGGGGGCATGGGACTGGACTTGTCCAAAATAGTAGCTATTATTTTGTTGTTTAACTAGCTCATTGTTCCATGTTCAAGTCACTAATATGAAAAACAGCAAATAAAAGTGTAAAACCAAACAAAATTTGAATGAAAAGTTGTAATAAGCTCTTAATTTTTAAGTGTCAAGTGGCAAACTATTCCAAGTAAAAATGAATTGGCCACTAATTGTTTAATCCTTTGATGTGAGCACCTACAGTTTTTGTTAGTGCCTAATCCAAAAAAGGCTCTAAAATGATCAGGTAGTTTAGATGTATCGATTAAATATATACAGGACAGAAGGAATGGATATGAAAAATACTGCTGAACAATGTGACTGAATAACTGTAATTAGAAAGTGGAAGATCTCATTTTAATTTTTTTAATATCTTGCTTTATATCAGTACAATGCATCCAAAGTTGACTGTCTCTGAATAGATTTCTTCCTTTTCTATTTGCATCCTTTGTTCTTGGTTTAGCTTCCCCGTGATGAAACACTTAGACTGGCTTTAGAAAGTGCTTTCTTTCCATATAGACAAAAACATTGCTTTCAGCAGGAGAAGCAGGAACACAGCAATGGTAAAGAAACTAGTTCTGTTTTGGCTTCATTTAAACACTTCCGTAGGCCAGGATTAAGCCATGCTGGCCCCCTGGAATGTTTGTGGCCTTGAGGATGGCTGTAATTTGATGTCAGTTTTGCAACTTCTGGGTGAATACTGAGCCTTCCTTACTGGCCAAATAATGGCCTATATCTAGGAACAGCAGGAAACCACTAAGAAAAAAGGGTGATGGGAGAGAGTTAAACAGTCTGAATTGAGACTGAGCAAACAACCTTTAAATGACTGGAATGACAATGCCTTACACTCTCATGCTAATTAATGTCCTAAACATCCCCTCCCGACATTTGTACATGGGAAATGGACTCTTAAATTCCAGCATGGATACTGGATAACTGAAGTGGAGCGTATAATGGTTAAGCTGATTTTGGATATGCACAACAGCAGCTCTTGCTTAGTTTGTGGCTGATGGAATTTCAATGCATATTTAAATCATTGATCAAAGTTTGAGAGTCAGTGAGCTAAAGATGGATCAATGGTGTTAGTCACAGAAATGTGGCGAGGGGCTAGTTTTGTGGGAAGGAGTGCACCATTTATTTACCCAAAAATATCAATTCTGATGCATTACCTGTGGGGGGGTGTTTATTTTTAACGAAGTCCTGCTTTTATCTGTGTTACAGCCAGGTTGACTGTAGTTAGAAGAGATCAAGTGACTTGACCAATGTCAGAGAGTGAGTTAGTGGCTTAGCCTTAATAGTGACATACACTACTACCTGGGCTGGTGTTCTTGGAGAAAGTTTACCATTTTCCTGACTTGCCCAGATTATTTAATGCATTTCTTATTTTTAGTTAAATATTTAATTGGAAAAAATGTTTTCAGACCATTTTTGCCCTGATAGTAATACTACAGATTATACTAGCCTAGCCCTGTAATCTTCAATCACCAGCCGATCATTTCTCAGCAGTGAAGCAATCTCTTTAACAAGAAGGCAGATTTAGTATAGTAATGTTCTTAATCTGTTGTTGATAATAATTAGACCTTACCTTTTTGTTACTGTGGGAAAATATTGTTGGATAGAACGCTGGGAATAGTGTTAGGATCTCACTATGGCTGGTGAGTCATGGTGTTTGAACTTTTGATTGTTACATTGATTATTTTGACCTGGTAAAGTCGTTGCTTTATTATTAATCCATTATGTAGATCATTTTTTAAATTCCTCTTGCAAGCTGTTGTACCATAATACTGTAATAATTCTCATCAGTCAGGAGTAGCTATGAGATAAGATCTATGAATTATCTCCAAAGCAAAGACAAATAATCTGGGTTTTGTATAGGTCTTCTTGCCTCTTTACAAAGCACAAAGAAAGATTTAAGTTCAACCTCTCTTTAGTATGACCTATTCCTGGCCCAAGAAAATGTCTTTTACCTTATGAAAATGACATATTGTCTGAGTTTGCATGGTGAAGCTTTCACATGGGAACCTTTCCTTTTGCTTTAAAAAAAAAAGTGAGGTGGGGAGGAAATAGGTAGCAACTGAAAACAGATTATTTTATGGCATTGAGAGACAATTATCAGAGTGCATTTTTGCTGGCTACATTCTTTATATGACCGAAGACTGAGTGTTGCATAGTACTGTTCGATAATTGCTTGCCACACTTCTGAAAATCAACAAAGTTTAAAACATAAGCATCTAGCTGTTACATTTAAATTTTAAAATAATTATTTTTAAATAATTAAATCACATTTAAAATCGATGTTCAAGTCAGCAGGTAAGGTAGTCAGTGTATAATTACCAATGTTAATGAATGTTCTTGTTCCTAATTATCTTAGTACTGCACTAAAGACGTTGCATTGTGTGTTTAAAGTATTGAATTTCGTACTGAAAAGTTTGATGGTTTTGATTATATGGAGGCTGGGGATTTTCAAAGGAACCTAAGGGTGTTAAGTGCCCAACTTCCACTGAATTGCAATGGGATTTTGATGCCTAACTCCTTTACGCTCTCTTGAAAACCCCAGCCAAAGAGGCTAGTCTCCCCAGGGTAAAGGTTGGTGCTACTTTCCTGTTTATAAACCCATATTTTGATACATGAACACCCTACTAACTTAATTAAAAAACAAACAGAAATACCTGAACTTTCACATGGGTAAAATATTAACCAAGGGTCCTATTTTTTTTTAAACACCGAGAGCCAGATTTACAAGTGTATTTAAGTGCCTTAATATGCAAGTAGGCACCTAGCTGGATTTACAAAAGTGCCTAAGCATCTTAGGTTACGTCTACACTTTGAGCTGGAGATGTCAGTTCCAGCTTGAAGAGACCTATCTGCACTAGCTATGATCCTATTAGCTTGCTAAATGTAGAATGTAGCCGGGCACTGTGAGTGATAGGGGAGGGACTAGCTGCCCTGAGGGCATATCTATCCAAGACACTAGGTACACACTCAAGATGGCTGGCCCCTCATGTCACTTGCACCACCTCTGGTTTTAGCTGTCTCCTCGAGTTGGAGGTGTAAATTCCAGCTGAATGTGTAGACATACCCGTCGGCACCTATCTGCATATTGCCGCACCTAAATACCCTTGTAAATCTGGCCCTGGGGCAAATACATAATAAAATGTGCATGGTCCCAGTGCAGACATGATAAAAGTCCATATGATTCCCAGTGGACATTTTATGAAGTTGAGAAAAAGAGAGCTGCTGTCATCACTAGTCTACACTTCCAAATGCCACAGGATCACAGGAGAGTGATACAGGGCTGTAAGCCAGGAGGTTATCCTGAGTTATCTAACCCCTACAACTGGCCTTAATTACTTTGTACTTACAGTTTGCAGTACTACACAGACATTTTATTTAGTTAGGCCTTACATTGCCCCTAGTAAGTAGGTTAAAAAAATAAAGTTAAAAAAGAAACAGATTCAGGAGAAGTTTCACGCTGTTCCTTTGCCAGCTCATAAATCAAAAGCAGCCCATCCCAGAAACCCCAAATGTGTATTATTTTGTTATCTTTGATGAGGTTAATGCCTCTGACAGTTATTAGAAAGTTTGGGTTATTTAAGGAGGAGTTTGATCTGTCTATCTGTTTTATTACACTTAGATGTTTCTGGTTCTAATGGGGCACTAATGGGGAGTTGTGGAGCCGTCACCTTTACCTTCCCAGAAATTCCCATGAATTTTGGGGGAAACACTGACATGAGGGAAGAGAGCTTGGTGCTTCACCTCCCCCGAGCCCTATTTGAAGGCATGAAAGATGGATGGGGCTGAGCCAGTAGTTTGATCTGGAGATGCCATGCTTGAAGGGTTC
Organism: Terrapene triunguis; assembly: GCF_002925995.2. Classification (NCBI taxonomy): domain Eukaryota; kingdom Metazoa; phylum Chordata; order Testudines; family Emydidae; genus Terrapene; species Terrapene triunguis. The sequence continues at coordinate 3,447,121 of NW_020665057.1, read as the reverse complement.
CTTCAGAGATGTCAACCTTGCAGGTTGTTTTGGAACTGGGAAGCTCCATTTGGGCCTTGCCTTCCACTATCCATATGGTCCAGAAAAAGGAGACTTGAGTTACTACATGATCTCTGGGCAGGACCTTTAAGCCCTAGATGGGCTGTCTCTGAGTAATTTTTAAACATTTTTAAACAAATAAAGCAATTCTTAGACAAAAAAAGAAAATAGCTGAAGTTAAAATTATACCAACATACGTCTGACTTTTGGGCTGAACTAAACTTCTTGGAAATTCTGGATGACTAAGGGCCTTTTAAAAATAAAATAATCATAATAATAATCATAATAATAAATAATAATAATAAAAACACCCACCCACTTTATCATCAATTGATAATTTTCTGTTGAATCCTAAAATGGTATTTTCCCCCATTATTGTTTCATAGCCCACTCAGCCATATTGATGTGGGGAGTTAGATTTCACGGAAGTGCTTTGGTTGGTACAGATTAGCTGTGTTATAAGAACAGTCTCAGGAATTAGGTTACTTTTCACTTTCAGCTGTTCTCAGGAATGTTTGTGTTTGCTATTGCATTTTCACATTCCTAAATTGAAGATTCAACGCTTAGGGCAGCGCCATTCTCTTTCATGTACGTTGGTGCTCATATAACCTCATCTGATTCCAGATAATAGCTGTCCATCTATGTAGATGAATGGGATAGTTTCAAATTCTTGTGTGTAGCACCTTTCACTTATCACTTTGTAGCTGAAGTTATGGAATGGAAAGTGTACCTTCTTCAGTATGCAAAGAATTCTTCCTTGATCTTGTTAGAACAATAAGTGCATTTTTAACATACTGTGTGTTTACAGCTAAAGTTTTACCTTAACTCCTTCCCTTTCTTCCTTTTCAGTATATGATGCTGTTTTAATAGTTATCAAGTAACAGTGCCTAGCTAATTGTTTTCTTTTAATGTGTTCATCACCTGAATCTCAGAGTGCAATGGCATTTATCTGGAGTATCTTGACAGCAATAGGTCAAAGCAAACTGCAGAACTTAATGTGCGGAGCAGGATTCACATGGCCAGTTTGTGCATGGTAAGCTGGTGTGCACCCAGTCTTGAACTCACTAAGTCTCCAGGTAGACAAGCCCTTAGTATTAGAAGTAGTTGAACTAAAAATACCTTCTCTGAATCAGTGGGATTCAGTGTCTGCCTAATTTCTTTGCTTAGTTCATGTCTACTCTCCTTTACTAGAATCAAGGGCAACCTACTGGTTCTGTTTTACAGTAAAACAGCCTGCAGTCCCCCAGCTGAAGCTTTTGTAATGTATGTTTACAAAGCAATAGAAAGAAATGAACATTTGAGGAATCTTGTAACAATCTACAGGTAGTACAAAGTTTGGATATGAGAGATCTCTAATGTGAGTATCTCATTGCCTTCTGATTCTTTGTATGGCTTTGCTTCCTTGTACTGATTATTGGTCACAGCATTCTTTCACTTAGTATTCTGGTACAGTATGCTATTCCTCCTTCCTTCCCCACGCACCCTTTAATTTTCCCTTGCCACAGGAATGTCTGTGAAAGCGAGAAATTTAAACATTACCCTGATGGCCAGCCTGCAGAGAGTTGGGAACTGACTGCAATCCATTATGGCTCAAACTGCATTCTGTCACAGAAATCTTCACTATATACATTCTGAAATCATGATGCATCTAGTGTAATACAACTGGTACCCTTGAAAGCTGTGTGGTTTAGTGCTTTGAGTAGTCTGGTATAAACACAGTTTGATAAATGATCCATAGGGGCATCTAAGGTTCCCAGTTAAACCATGGAGATCATTATGGCTCCTGATACATGATGGTACTTAAATGATGGAAAGAAGGGTCAAACCTACTGTGTATATTTGTATGTACAGCTGCTGAAATATGGCATCCAACACTAGGTTAAAATGAATTTGCTTCAACTATGCTTATGCCTCTTTTTGAGTATTTGAGTAAAGGAGTTTTATTCACAAGAATGCTTAAATATTAAATATTTGCAGCTCAGTAGTTCACATTGAAAAGGGCATATTTTATGTGGAATTAATTGGTGCTTAACCCAGAAAAGGGGCAGGGTTCCCAAATCCGTCCCCAGAAACCTGGGATGGTAGTGGTTAAACAAGCCATTCAAAGATGTCCATGCACCCTCCACACACTCAAATATTTGCTGTGAACGTGACATGAGGAAATTAAATTTAACTCTGCATGCAGCTAGTAAATTTCATAGCGCCCTAACATTTTTGGAATAATGTCTTGAGCAAAGCCTACGTAACCCAGAAAAGAGAGAGATTCAATTTTTCTGGTATTTCTTAGTATTCCGTAATCCTATTTATCTGCTGCCTCTCTTTGAGAGACTTAAAGCCCTCTTCGTGAAGTTACACTTCTCCAATCAAGAAATAAAAACAATGCCATTCAACTTTTGTTGTTCAATGATGTGGAAGTAGAGCAGGCCTGACAGGGATTGGAAGGGGATTTCAATGCAAACAGTCTCTTCTGTGAGCAAGAGTCAGGCTAGCTGTAACCCTAATAACGCGAGACTTGTAGAAGCGAGAATTGAGATAATAAAGTATCTGACTTTGCTGCACCCAACCAAAAGAATGAGAACTCTGTTTTTCTCTGACAATGACAAATAAACACAACTCTAATTTTGAATATTAACTAGTGAATTCTTGCAAATAACTCTTTTATCTGTCCATAATATATAAAAAATGTAAATCTGAGTAATTGATACATTTGAGGAAACCATGATCTGTTTGTGAAGATTGAGTTTTATAAGAAGGGGGGCGGGGGACACAAGAATTGTATGTGTTCCAAGGATCGTTGGAATGGAGATTTGAATAATGCTTGCACCATTTTAAAAAAAGTTTTACAGGTTATTCCAAACTAAGCATCCCCAGTTTTTGGCTTCTGTGCTCACAGTACTCTGTAAATCAGGTCACTTTTATTTAGTTGCAAAATAAACTGTTTAGGTGCCTAACTTTAGGCCCCTAGTTTGATAGTTTGTCAGAGTATTTGAAAAAGAAAATATGAGCCCATACACAATGATTAATGTGGTAGAATGAGACAATGGTCTGAGGACATGGGGGAGACTAATTTTTAGTATTCTGAAATTAGAGTTTCTGCTGCTGACACCATAGAAGAAATCTATCGGTGGCTCAGAAGGTCTCACTACTTCATAGTATTTGTATGTCAGGAATTTTACTCTTTTTAGACTGTTAATTCGTAGTCCGTGTTTGACCAACATTAATTTTCTCTTTGTGTTGTTTATTTTCTCATGTATTTAAAGTTTTACTACGTGATGTTTGTACATAACTGTTAGGTTGTGAAAAAGGCTTGAAGTTGATGTAAATATTTGAAATAATCTTTCCTCCCCTTTCCCTCAAGCCGTACACATGCCAGAAATAGCCCTTTCACCTTTTTTGATAATGCAAGCTGCATGCAGTGTACCTTGGCAGGATAAGATTCCAGGTGGCATTAGAACATTTTTCTGTACAATTCAATCTCCAATCTTATAATGAATGTGGTGTGGGATGCACAAGCTCCTTTTCTTTTCTCTCTGGCCGACTTGCGTATCTGCAAGAAGCAGGTACCAATGCATACAAGAAGAGAAATATAAAAAGTTAATATTTTAATTAGGGAGACTGAAGGAAGTTTTAGATAATGCCAACAAAACACTTCTAAATATAATCTAATGCTGAATCCTACACCTGTTTCCCCTTTCAGGACACAACATACAAATAACAGAACATGAAATTGGCAGTGTCCTCTCTCCCCCCTCAGTAATCAGATCAGGTAGTTGTTAAATTAGGGTCAAACCCTGGCACACTCCAGCTCTGCAGCATGAAGCCATCTGATGCTGTGCAGCACAAATGTTCCCCAGGGCTGCAGAGTTCTCTTGGTGTGCTGGGATTAGGAATTAGAGAGGGAGCTTGTATGGCAGCCAGGTAGCTCCCTCATAGTAATGTCTGTGCCCCTCTCCTCCAGCTGTCACCCACAACGTTGAGGGTGCTGGGGATGACATCCAGGGAAGACAGTACATCTCCAGTCTCCCAGAAGAAGAGGATGGGTTCTCTCTGACTGCTGGAGATTAAATGAGATAGGTTGAACAGCACCTAAAGCATGCTCCTGGTTGACCACTCTATAATGGTATAGTCTGGCAGAGCAAACACTTCCCTTTATGCTTATCAGGAGTTGAAAAACACATGCACGGTCATTCAAAATTCTGTGTGTGTATGTGTGTGTTTTACTTTAAATACTACTTAAGGATTATGGTCCCTGCTCTCCCCTGTGGCAGTACTGGATGAGTTACTAATGTCCTAGAGTTGCAATAACCTCCACAGGCAAAACATGGAATAATGGGGACAAGGGACCACAGAGAGCAGTTAGGGTGTGGGAATGTCACTGTCTAAGTCCCCAACCGGAAAGATTCTGTACCTTGCTCTGGCAGACGGAATACAAAGCCTCTCTATCACCTTTCTACACTGGGAACAACTGTCCTCCGTTGGTTGACTTATGAGGAGCTTGATTACATGCAGGTAGGAGTCTAATACATGTATTACTCCTGTCTGACTGAGCTATGATTTAGGCTTTGACCAGGGTGTCCTTTTTCTGGCCAGACCTACTATCAGCTGACAGTATACACATGACAGTGAGGTGGTTGACGTGATCTAGCTTAGGGGTCAGCAACCTTTCAGAAATGGTGTGCCAAGTCTTCATTTATTCACTCGAATTTAAGGTTTCGCGTGCCAGTAATACACTTTAATGTTTTTAGACGGTCTCTGTCTATAATATATAACTAAACTATTGTTGTATGTAAAGTAAAGAAGGTTTTTAAAATGTTTAAGAAGCTTCATTTAAAATTAAATTAAAATGCAAATCTTATCAGTTTAGCGTGATCCTTGCCCTTGCTTTTCCTTGCTGAGTTTTCCAATGTCTGGCACGTATTTGGATAGTTTAAGCTGCACACAGGCTTCTGAGAGATCAGTTGTTAACCGGCTCCAAGAGGGACAGAGGACAGATTTCATGTGTGAAAATACCTGTTCATACAGGTATGTGGATCCAAATGCTGAAAGCATTGCAAATGGAATTTTCTTCAAACAGTTAAATTTCACTGGCAGGGACGTCCAGCAGGTCACAATAGAGGGCCCATGATCTCTCTCGGTAGCTTTAAGTGCACTCCGCAGATCTCCAATCTTTGATGCCCACAATTCTGAGCTTTTTAATGGAATAAGCTGCATTTCGAAATCTTCAACACCCATCCACTTAAATACAGACAAATCCAAGTCACTTTCATTGAATTTTTCAGGTTTAATTAGAAAAGTAAGTATTGGGCCAAATCGCTGGAAATCTTGAAATCTGTCAGAAAATTCTGATTCCAGTTCTTGCATGTACATTCCAATCTCATCGACACTGACGGTGCAACGTGTTGATAGCTCTTTTATGTGTTAGAAGTAGTAGAAAGTTGAATTTCGACTATCCCAAGAAAAAACTGCTAGTTTTACAACAAATGCCGTCCAGATTTCATAAAGATCCAGAACCATTTGCCCTGCACCCTGGAGACAGAGGTTGAGTTTGTTTAGGTGAGCGGTGATGTCAGTTAGAAACATGAGCTTACACAGCTATTTGTCATCATCCAGTTTGGGGTAGTTTTGTCCTTTTTCCTATAAAAAGGCCTTGATTGCATCAAAACAGTTTACAAAGTGCACCAAAACCTTGCCACGACTTAGCCACCAAATGTTGCTGTGAAGTGAAATGAACGGGCATGTAACTTTGCTTTCTTAGGAGCTGACATTTTGTCAAATGTACCCCTCAACTTACAGTGGGGAAAAAATCTCAACAGACAGCATGCACAACATCAAACGCAAATGTGCTGTTCCACATGACGTGATAGTGATGTAGGCAGCAAATCAGGACTTAAAAATATCCCAGTACAGTGGTGCTGGAACAATTTTTAAGGTGGGGGTGCTGAGCTGCAGTGGGCCACAGCTGGGGATGGCTGCAGAGCCCCAGGCCGGGGGCCAGGACCCCAGGATGGCAGCAGAGCACCTGGGACCGGTGGCCGGGACTCAGGCAATATGAGTGCCACTCAGAATCATCTCGCGTGCTGCCTTTGGCACGTGTGCCATAGGTTGCTGACCCCTGATCTAGCTGCTTCAGTTTATGATCGTGATGATATTGTCCTAGGTGTTTGTCCCTGGTGGTCTTTGATAAGTCCTGTCAATGGATTTCTTTGAATTTCCGGATGAATGGTCTCTACAGTTCTCCCAAATGCTTCCTGTGACCCCTTCAGCCTCTCTCCCAGAACAAGCACATACTCTCTTACTTAATTTTTCATTAGAATCAGTGCCTCCTCCTCAAATTCCTGTCACTCTTTACTTGCAAGAGCTCTTACTCTGCCACTTTGTCCCCATCTCACTGTTAGTTTTCCTGTCCTGCCTCTCTCCTAACTATTTGGATACTTGCTTCTCCTCGCTCTACAATATCACTCCTCTTCTCAGACCACCCAGCTAGCAGACTCTCTTTCTCTGTTTCTCTGATGGTCTCCCCACTCCAACTGCTGTTTCCCAGTTGTCACAGGCCTCTCCAGTGTGATTGCCGTGGGGCTCCCTCAGCACACCAGCAGGATTTACATGGACCATTTGTCAAATATGCAACGAAAGCTCATTTCTAACTATACCCTGATTACTGGGGCATGGCAAAAGTACCGTGTAGCACAAGATGTATGATGTACAAATCCTAAATGAGAAGCAATTATGTGTGCTAAATCCCTATTTATAGTTAAAATTTAAAATATTAATAGACACTGTATGTAGCTTTTGAAGAGTTATTAATGCCTAAAATGTGATAGATATATGATGTAGGTATGATGAGGTATAGATATGGCATGAGATAAATATATGTCATTAAGAATGTATGGTAATTTTTCCAGCATATTGTTGATGAATATAGCACAGTACTTCTTTTTTTTAAAAAGAAACACATTCATATATCATCCATATACGTGTTTGTGTGTAGTTAGTGACTGTAAAGATAGTGGGGGAGTCTGAATATGCCTCAGTAATAGATCAATGCATATCGCAAGCAGCTCTGGTTCAGAGAGCTTTCCATGGATGCATGGTATTTATTCCTCTGTTGCAAGCTGGCATCACTTGGCAGTTACATATCCCATCTTGCTTAATAGCCTGTAATGGTGTTTTTAATCCTTTGAATCTTCCATTGACTGACAGAAGCCAATGAGGAAGGAGAAAGACACACCAATGTAACTTACCTTTGGTCTTCCCTAGGGTAGTACCTCCATGAGACATGACCCTGGGAATTCCCTGACTGTGATCAGCTGTGACCCCTTATATTGTCTGAACAAGTCTTCAGTGATCACAGATCATGTGCTGAATTCTCACTCCCTATTCAAGTCTAACCTGAATCACTTGGAAAGAAATGCAATAACTTTGTTTGACATACAGATGTACAAAAATGAAATATGTGCATATTTAAAATGCCTTTACAGCAAGGATGTCATAAAACTCATTACAAGGTGAAAATTCCCGCTGGGGAAGAAGTTTAATACTTTGCTACTATTAATTGTTGTTGTTTGCCGCCCTTAAAGGAAATGCCCCTGTCTTTCTGTTTTAGGATTGAGCAGGTAATGGTGAACCACATCATCTTAAGCCTTGGTAGCTATTGTAGTGTCATGGTCATTTAAATGGGAAGTAGACAAAAAAATTCTTCCAGCCACGGTTTAGTGTGCCAAACTCAGTTCACGTGGTGGCACTTGAATGGAAGCTATTGCCCTGTTGGAGTTGGTAATTTAGTTGGCTGCACAGAAGTAAATCTTAGTACTTTATACTTCCTATGAGTTGTGCAAATGGATAGTAATTGATGATAAATCAGGAAGGAAACAAACGTTGTACAGACTTTTTAAATTGTGGGGGAGGGAGATGGCTGTGTGTTTTCCAAACAACATTTGGTTGGGAAATTGAATGTCAAGGTAAAGCACTGATTGTAATGACAGATGCTGGGAATTGGATGGCTATGGAGAATTTTATCTCCTCTTTTACACCACTAGAAGATGGTCCCTCTGGATCAGATGTTAAGGAATCCTAACAGCGATGGGTGAGGAAACTGGACCTGCAGATGCCAGTACAATACATCATCTGTAAAGAGAATTCAGAGCTACCAATGTGACACTTTTCACGACCACCAAATTCAATGCAATGCATACAAACAAATCATTATGGGCTGCTATGCCATAGTAGTTAGTAGGAAAGCAATTCTGTTGTGGGGTTCACAGATGAATGCAGATATTATATGGGGATATTATTAAGGTTATCCTCTGTTTCACTTTGATTTCTTAGCTCAGAAAAAGGAGTACAATACACAGCATACTAACTATGTGTATCTGTTTCAGTTTGCAGCTCATCTAGTGCAAATCAAATATCCAAGAGTCTGCATTCTGGACGGAGGCATAAACAAGATCAAGCCAACTGGTCTTCTGACAGTTCCTTCTCCACAGATATAAGCAACTACAAATTTTGAGAGAATTTAAAGTTAAAGGGTTCTGTCGACTGTGTGTGAGCATCATAAACCGTAAGGGCATTATGACATCTGCGGTATACATGAAATCCAAATGATCAGCGTCTTTCCATGTGGATCTGGAGTGAAGGAGCTTTGATTTTATCATTTGACATGGAACTTCAGTTGGACTGGATGAAAAATGTGAAGCTTTAAATCTTGCAAGGGACTTCCTTCAGCAGCAATGAAATCTGCATCAAGCATTGTCAGGTTCCAGTATAAAAGCAGTGTAGCTAAGGTAAATATTTAGGGTCTATACATATTTCAGCAAAACAGGAGAAACCATTGCCAGAGAGATCACAGTTGCATTAAATAGATTATTTTTGAGAAATATTTTAGAGCGTGAACATTGAAAGTAATAGGCTGAAATTGTATCACACACATCTTACTACAAATAACATTTTTCCCTATCAAATCTTTAAAGAATAAATGCTGTATTTAGTGATCCACTTTTGTTCTGGGCAGCTGTTTTCTAATCTGGACAGGAAATGAAAATAAATAAATCCCAAACTGGAAATCAATGTTCAGAGTGCTGCTGAATATATCCAAATATATACCTTCTTTTAGAGAATTGTTCATTCAGCTTTCATTTACTCTTTACTATTACTGTAGCTGTTTCATAGTAGGCCTAGGCTGTGCAAATAATTTCCCGAAACATGAGAAATGTTAAAATATGTAGAAAAATAGGCTTCTGACTGTACTTTGGGAAGTGACAAAAGATTAATTAGCCAAAAAATAATAGTGGTCCATATTTGAAACACTTATAAAGAAAAAAAGCAGTTCTGTTTTTTCACACCATAGGACTCCCCAACCTTTCATAGAAATGTACATTCTAATTGAAGGTGGAAAAGGTGTATTGGGTGATCTACTTTATTCCACCTGCCAATGTAGTCACTTTTTGAAGGACCACTTCTTGAGTCTGAACTTTAAAATTGACACACTGAGACAGCAATAATATCTCTAAAATATAATATATCCCAGTGCTGCAGTTGAGTGAAAGCAAGTACCACAAGTGGGATGAGATGGTTTTGGGTAAAGAGAGTTTGGAAATGACCTTTTTTTGCAATCAGAAGCCAAGAGTGTCGAAAACAGAGATAGGAGCAGGAAATGGGGTCTGTCTGCTGCCAAGGAGCTAAAAGGGAGGGTGACTTTATTTTTTGTTATGTTGTTTTGACTTTATTTGTGTGAAGCTCACTTTTTTGGATATGGTGAAAAATACCTGAATTCTATACCTCACAATTCTAGCTTAACCCCAGGTTAGCCCCAGCTTTGCTATGGTTCCAAAAATTCATTTTTCTAAGTAAATTTTTTAAAAAAAAACCTCTAAAAATATACAATAATCTATATCTTCCGGTACATCACTTATAAAAGTATAATATTTTTAATCCAAAAAGATGCGATGCAGGCTGTAGGCTCCCTAAATCAATGGCATTAAAATAAATGTATTGTGCTCTAATGCCCTGAGAGCAAGAGCCAGTGAGGGAGAGCTGATGTTTAAAGGGAAAAAACTTTGAGATGGTACTAAGAATATTCCTTTAACTTTAAAATTAGAAAACTTTCTTATGCATTCTTCTGGGTATTATCTGCTTTTAAAATGTGGTTGTAGACATTAAAGTAGCTTGTAAAATAAAAAGCATTAAAGATTTGTTAGTGTGAGCAGATGGGAGTTTGTCATTTGAGTTGACACAATGTTCCTTTTTTTTTAGAGTGGTCTATGAAATATAAAGGTTTACAATAAAAGTACAGTGTTAGTATACAAGGACTTACTCTGGAAAAAGTGACTAAAACTAGTGCTTGCCCTAGTTTGGGAATTCATGTGATGATTTAGTTTTAACTTTGCAAATAGAGCATTGCAGCAGCTCAGTATATTTACATTTTTCTTTCCTTATGTCATAAAAGATTAATTTCCAATATTAAGCCATTTGAAGAAAGGCTAAACACAGACCATGTGGTCTTCTGTAGATCGCCGACAAGATTATCTCATAACTCCTTACACTGAAACTGTGGAAGATCAGCATCATAGAGGGAGCTGTTCCACCAGAGCATTGGATCTGGACCGCTCAATGAGCAGGTTTTATTCTGAAGTTGATTCAGAGGCTCACTTGTGGCACACCATTAGTAATTCTTGATACCACCAAGTGACTGTGATCTTAGTAGCCCTACATACTGCATTATTCTTCATACTGGAAATATATGTCAAGAAAAAAAATTATTCTGACACCCTTTGTCTGAGGAGTGCTCTAACTTATGGTAGAGACTACACAATGGCAGTGCTTTATATATGTGACAAGGTGGTGGCACATTGTCTGGTCCCACGTGAACAAGGAGTTGACCACAACTCAGTGTCTCCCTCCATTTATACAGGTGCTCAGAAGGATGGGTGGCAAAGGGGAGAGAAGGCCTTTTGGAAGGTAGGGCTCCACGACTAGTATCATCTAGGACTCATCTGAACCTTAAGCTCTAGGAAGTTTTCCCTGTTTCTTTTTCCAGGTACGTTAACTTAAGTTTTAGAACAAGAAAGCAAATTACTTTTTGAGGAAATAGCTCACAGCCCCTGTGTTTTCTTCTGTTGACTCATTCAACTAGTTTACGATCTTTGAAATGTAAAACATTTATTGACAATTTTCTATGTTAAAAATGAGATCAAGTTGAATTAACTAATAATTACAACCTTTGTAATCTCTTCTATACAGGGCAAGTTTTTGAAAAGAGGCTCAATTAAGGGGGTGGTGTTGGGTGATAGTTTGCGTTGCAAGTTCTTGTTTATGATAAATCTTTACATGGACAGGAGTCACAAAAAAAGAGACGTGCAAGACCAGAAAATGCACAGAATCATTGAGCAACATCTAATTACAGTGAAGCAATTAGAAATGTGTTATGCCATTTACATTAACACTTGCATAACTTAAACTGGACCAGATTGAGTTGCTAATGTGTAGCACTACTTATTACTTTGTTATTGACATTTTAAAAGGATGAATAGAGGCAATGAGGATATAGAAAACTTCAGACTTTTAAAGAAAGGAATTGCACCTCATTTCTAGACTCCACTTTTATTGGTGTGTCTCAGATATGTTTTTGTTACAACTAAAAGGTACCACCACACACAATGGGTCTTGTCAGTCTGAAAACTCTGCATGAAAATCTTTGTGTGTCTGGATTCTGTTGTTATGCCAGTTCCAACACTCAGTGACAATTTGATTTTATCTTTTCCTCTTAGAAGTGTGAGATTCTTGCAATTTTTTGGTAACTTGTTCTCGCTACAAAATTCTGTTTTTATGCTATCTAGTTTAAAGGAGAAAAGTTAGACCTGTGTTTTGGTCATTGATATTCTCACACTACCTCTATTCCACCAGTTCCAGCACTGCTGGGAAGTCCTGCTGTTGGCATGGAGGTATGCCAGACTGCCAGGATGTCCAATGAAAGCATAGAAAGAAGACATCCGCTATGCCCTTCTTCTAGCAATCCCATTCCCCCTTGGCCTTTACAGGCCATTATGTAATTGCTGTTCTGCCAGTACATTCTCCGCAGCCCCAGTACCCAGCCCAGCACCATCCTCTGATATTTTCATTATGTTCTTCTTCCAAAGGTTTTTCTGGCACCCAAAGGTATTTGTGTAGTGAGTTTTTTGGGCAAAGGCAGTTAGTTCTCACATCCTTGATCTCCCTCCTGCCTTTATGCTTGGCAGGGCCCTTCGTTTCTGGCTATAACTTTGTCCCTTCCTCAACCTCATTCCTCTGATTCCAGAGCAAGTTCTCCGTGGTCCTGTCAAATGTTGCCAATTCAGGGTGGTCCCTACTCATTTAAGGAGTTGCCAAAAATGACTATTATGTGCCACTCACCTCAAGGCAGATGCAGGCCAGGTTCCAATCAATCCTTTTCCCCCCCGGACTACACCTTGAGTTGGTGGGAGGCTTGCATGCTCCGATGACCCTGAGAGCTGTGCTGGAGGGAGCAGAATTCCTGGAAGGGCCATCCAAATCAGACAGGTCAAAGAGTAGGAGCCAGTTTAAAGGCAGTCCACCAGTCCTCCTGGTAAGGAGTTTTCACTCAGACTAACAACCTATGCAAAAATACTTTCTGGTATGGAAACAATGCAAAGAGAAGACCAGTCTGCCACAGATTTGACAATGCAGGCATTGACAGTGGAGAACCACAGTCTGTTAGACGAAAGACAAGATAATACCAATCCAGCTGAAACGATGATGATGATGGAAAATGAAAGTTGCAGGGAACTTAATCTGAAATGGCATTAAGGTTAAGACAAGAATTGGGTGTTGGAATGTTATATCGCTTTGGAGTACAGGTAGACTGATACAAGTTATCAGAGAAATGAAAATTTGGCCTAAGTATACTTTGAGTAAGAGGAGGTAAACTGGATAAGACATGCGTCTGACGAAGTGGGTATTCACCCACGAAAGCTTATGCTCCAATACATCTGTTAGTCTTAAAGGTGCCACAGAACTCTCTGTTGCTTTTTACAGATCCAGAATAACATGGCTACCCCTCTGATACTGGATAAGACAAATTATTGTCGGAAGGTGTGATTGTTTTATATGCTGGAAGAGAGGATGATGCACACCGGGAATATGTAGGTTTATTATTGAGCAAGAAAGCTACTAAAGCACTGAAAGAATGGAAACCTGTAAACTCAAGAATGACGACTACTCACTTTGTGACGAACCTCGCAAAAGTCACAGTTGTTCAGTAGTATGTGCCAACAAACAACAGAAAAGAATGGTTCAAAGACCGTTTCTATTGATTGCAGAGCCTCCTTTACCAGATCCGTTAATATGTCATTGTTTCATGGAAGATCAAAATGCACGGGTTGGTGGTGTTAATATTGATATGAATACATTATGGGCAGATGTGGCATTCCCAAGACAGATGACAATGGTGAATGTTTTGTTGAACTCTGCATCCTAAGCTATCTTTGCATTGGGATTACACTTTTCCACACAAGGAAAGCCATAAACTGACATGGATATCAAATGATGCTTCGCCTAGAAACAGTGTTTTGTATTATTTTGAATAGGATGAAAATTTCTGTTGACAAAGTACTCTGAGAGGAATAGGCTGGATTTCGATCCAGAAGGTTGTGTTCAGAACAGATTTTCGCATTTGAGAAGACTCATTGAGCGAGGCTTAAAATACCAGCAGAAGATAATTTCCTTGCTTTCACAAAATCATTTGATAGTGTCCACACAGAAGCCCTCTGGAAGATCCTGAGACACTAAGGAATTCCAGCAAGGATTGTTAATTTGATAAAAGCTTTGTATGCCAAGTCTGTGTGCTGCATCAGGACAGAGAGCAGAGACCCACAATGGTTTAAGATTGTTACTGGCATAAGGCAATTTTCTTCTACCTTGTAATGAGAAAAGTGACCGTGGCTGCTGAGGATAGTGATGTTTTGTTTGAGCAAGAGAAAAGATGCAAGATTTAGATTTTGCAGATTATATGGTTGTATATGTGTCTGGACGTGGGCTTGAATGGCAGAGTCAACCACCCAAATCTCCTTCATGTGAGTACTGGTGACACAAGAAGGATGCTCTTTGGGGCATCTGTTAGCTGGAATTTAAAGCCATGGAGTATACATTGAAGGAGTTGATCCCTTCCCAGGAAAACAGAACTTCATCAACCAGACGGCTGTGCCTTACATTGTCATAGAGTGAGAGACATTGAGCTCCTGTCTTCAATCAGAGGTGATCAGGATTCTTGGCCTAAACAATAGATATTATGTGTAGTCTCCAGAAATGCAGACTATAACATACAACAAAGGCATACCATTATATTTGGTCTACATTTGCAACCTGGGTATAAGCCCTAATGAAGCTTCTTCAATCAGACAATGTTTATATTTTCTCTTACCTGGTTTTCACAAAGGCATGAGTTCATATGTTGGTATCAGGAGCTATGAGAATCACTATGGCCTCGTTATCCCCACATTTCTAAATATCTTTTCCTATCAAAAGGATTAGACAGGCCTACCACTCTCCTGTATGAAGTTGAAAACTTAATTTGCTCTTGTAAGCCTTGTCCCAACACCTTTTGAGTCACCATACTGTGTTTCCATACTACTTTTTCCCTGGGTACACCCTGCACAGATCCACTAAGAGTGCTTAATGAACTATTGTCTCTTCCAGAAGATTATTTCTATCCAGGAGGAACCAACTCCTTTTAATCTGTGAAGACAGATTTGACATCAGGCTTGTGTGTTTGGCTAGAAAAAAACATATTATTTTCCTTAACTGATCCCACCTTTCTAATGCCAGCATCATCATCCTTTTTGATTTGCAGCCTGTGAAGCAAATTGATGTCAGAGATGACTATCTATTTTTGGAAGAAGTCTATATAGTCTCCCAGGTAAGTGTTAGGCTATTAATTTTGTGGTGAACAATGCCCTAAGTGATATCGCTGTAATATCAGTAGGACAACTAAATCTGTAGTCTATTCATTATCTTAACAAACCCATTTAGTACCATCATAATCACATTACTGAACAAAAGTTAATATTGCAGGGGGCCGTCCCAGCTGTCAGTGTGAAATAATCCAACATCTATTATGCACAGTTTAAAAAATATGACTGGCAAAGTGCAAGGATCTGTTTACAGTGATTACACTGTATTTTTGGTGTCATGCACTGGATGAGTTTAGATTAGACGTAATATATTGCTTGCAAAGCTTTTGGCCTCCTTCCAAAACCTGTTCAATCATACTGTAAATCACTATGATGGTTTTGTTCTAAATCAACCTGTTGTGGTCTCTTGGTGTTATTACTACAGGATGACCTCAGACAGTACACACTTGTAATTCAGCTATTTTATTTCTAGATTAAAATTTTATTGTACACTTTAGCAGCCATATTCCATGATGCACTGATACATAACGATGCCCAGGACACAGTAACCTGTCTGAGGGAACAGATAAAGTACATAAACACATGGATTTATGCAGTAATCATTATGTTAAATGAGATGAGCATAGCCAGACGTTAGAGAGCCAGCTTCAAAGTGATTAGATTATGAATTACTGACTACAACAGTCTTGAACTGAAGGGGGCCAAAAATCTTTTTTTTTTTTTTGCCAGATATGGTATCTAGCACAACATACTCTTAAAAAGAAGTCTTCATGGTTTTAGTTCTGGTGAAAGGTGCCAGTTTGATGGATCGGGGAATAAAGTCTTAGAACAGAAGTCTTAGAAGTCTACAGAACAAGAATATGGCATAATTTGTTTTTTGGGAGGTCCATTGTTTAGGGTGCTAGCTTGGCTGTTGGGAGGCCTGTACTCAATTCCCTTCTATAGACTTCCTGTGTGACCTTAGGCAAGTCACTTAGTCTCTCTGTGCCTCAGTTCCCCATCTGTAAAATTAGATTAATAGCACTGCTCTATCTCTCAGGGGTTCTGTGAGGAGAAATATATTAAAGATTGTGGTACACTCAGATACTATAGTGATGGGAACCATATAGATACATAAGAACAACTCCCACCTGTTCATGCTCTCTGTATGTGTGTATATATATCTCCTCAATATATGTTCCATTCTATATGCATCCGAAGAAGTGGGCTGTAGCCCACAAAAGCTTATGCTCTAATAAATTTGTTAGTCTCTAAGGTGCCACAAGTACTCCTGTTCTTTTTGCAGATACAGACTAACACGGCTGCTACTCTGAAAACTGTTTCAAATGGTAACCATGGCCTCGACAGTGCCTTGTTATTTCAAGGAGATTTCCTGACATCAGTGGATTGTAAGGTCATGTCACTGCAGACTCCTGAGATTCCTTTATGGCAGGAAGCATTACCAGTACCAAAATCTGCCTTTTTGGACTGTGTTCGGTCACCAGGGACTTTACAAAAGTAAGGTAGTGATCATAGCCAGGCTCAAGGCACAGGGTACACCCTGTCTCGACGACATCCTGATAAGAGCCCCGTCCCAAGCCACAGCTAAGATTTTGGATCTCCTGAAAGCAAATGGCTTTGTCTTCAACATTAAAAAAGAGCTCCCTGATTCCTTCAACCATCATCTCTCACCTAGGAGTGGACATAGATAGAAAAATCTATCCATCACTTGAAAGGTTCTAGAAGATACAGGATCTTGTCACCTGTGGAAGTCATACTAGAGCGCATTGTCTTCAGCTTTTTGGCCTTCTGGTATCATGTATAGGAATCACTCAATTGTGAAGATCGCACAACAGGTACCTTCAATCCTTTCTCCTGGAATCACTCCCCAGAACTCATGAAAGACCCAAGTGCAAGTCCCAATCCAGGCACTCAGCTCCCTCAACCTTTCCAGACTTGTACCCCTTTCAGGAGTCTGATTTGTCTTGCGTACCCCAAGTTTCACCTCACTTAAAGACTACTTCCTTACAATATCTGACATAAAAATACAAAAGTGTCACTGTCCACTATTACTGAAAAATTGCTTACTTTCTCATTTGTCTATATGAAATTTTAGTTTGCACTGACTTCGCTAGTGCTTTTTATCTAGCTTATTGTAAAACTAGGCAAATATCTAGATAAGTTGATGTACCCCCAGGGTACGCATACCCCTGGTAGAGAACCATTGCATAAGAATATCCACAAAGGCCTGCTCCTATGCCTTCCAGATCCTCTTGTCCTCACTACTCATACGAGCCTGGAGAGCTAGGGTGCTCATCTGGGTTTTCAAACCACCCAGGGAACCTGGAACCTAGAGGAAGCATAAATCTTTTGAAACTGAGAGCAGTCAAGCTAGTAACTTTTTCAGTACGGTGAACTTGAAGATTCTCGAAAAAGTTTGTACACCCTTGTACGAAAGTTCTGGATCTCTCTGAAGGGAAATCACATCCCAATTCAGGCAGACAACACAACTACAGTAACGTACATAAACAACCAAGGAGGGACAAGGAGCCCAAAGCTACATGTAGAAGCGATGAAAATAATGAAATGGCAGAGCAATCTCTCCTATCTCTCAGCGCGATGCACATAAAAGGGGAACTGTACCAGAAGGTGGACCGGCTCAGCAGGTGCAAGCTCAACAATCTGGAGTAATGCCTGAATCAGGAGGTCTTCAGTCTGCTTTCGAGGACATTTGTTCTTTCAGCCGATTTTGTTTGCAAGCCGCAAGAATACAAAGAAGCCAAGGTACTTCTCCAGGGAGATAGATTCCGACTCCATGGCCCAGATGGCCCCCGTGCCTACTTCGTGTTCCCACCTTTCCTTTCCTGGGGAAAGTGATTCAGAAAATAAGACGGGAGCAGGAGACGGTCATATTGATAACTCCCTATTGGGCAAAGAGACCTGGTTTTCCGACCTGATAGACCTGACAGTAGTCTCCACTACAGTTACCATGGAGACCAGATATCATCTTGCAAGGGCAGTTTCTCCATCCAGATCCAGACCAGTGTTAGCTGACAGCCTGGTTATTGAAAGGAAAGCTTTAGCAAAGCCGGGTCTGTCTTCCAACATAATCAAGAATTTGCTAGCTTCCAGGAGAGAGATGACTTTAAAGGCATATTCTGTAAGGGACCAAGGCATAGGCACTCTTGCCTAGCGGTCACAGTTGGGCTGAGGTCTGCCCATCAGCGACGGGAGTCACTGGGCAGGAGTTGGAGGAATCGCAAGGCCAGGTCCCGTAAAGAAGAATCAGGGTCAGAGTCAGGCCGGGATCAGAGACCAGAGATCACAGGCGCAGTACCAGTTTAGAATTTGAGAAGCAGGAACTGGAGTCGTAGTCAGGCTGGACAGAGACTAGAGATCAGGAGACGAGGTGAAGTCTGGTGTTGCAGCAGGCCAAAGTCTGTGTGGTTGCTCAGACAACTTCCTGGAGCAACCTCTGGGGTTAAGTAGGGGCATTTGGCCAATCAGAGGGCCATAGGATACTGTCATTCTGGGTCACATGGGTGGTATTTCCTGCAGCGCCTACTCTCCATGTGGCTCCCTGGCTGTGCCTTTGCATGGCTTCCAGGGGGCACCGTTGGAATATTAGCCAGCCCAGGCTCTGTAGATCCAGGTTCTAGTCCCCAGGTCCTTACATACTTTTGCATCTGGTCCAGGTTCAGTGTCTGGTGCCAAGAGCATGATATGGACTTCAGGAATCCAGGGTTTGCAGTCCTTTTGGACTTTCTACTGGAAGGCATAGACAAGGGCCTTCAATCCAGCGCCATAGCATCAAGTTTCTGCTCTCAGCAGCATCCTTTCTATGGTGTCTGGAATTTGTGCAATAGAATCCCCAAATCTCCACCTTCCTATGAGCTGCCAGATTGGCTCAATGGGATCTACCACTAGTTTTGAAGGATCTAATAGATCATCCCTTCTAGCCACTCACTTCAGTGACTGCCTTTTACCTGTTCATAAAAACTTGTTTTCTGGTCGCTATGACGTCTGCTAAATGGGTATCCAAGCTGGTGGCATTGTCTATGCAAGAACTCATTGTGTGTTCCACAAGATGGTGGTACTGAGAACTCTTTTCTTCCTAAAGTAAATTCTCCCTTTCATACTTACTAAGAAATCATCCTCCATTCATTCTGTTCAAAGCTTCAACATCTGACAAAGAAGTGGCAAACCTTAGATGTCATGAGAACGCTGAAAATCTACATCAAGCACACAGAATCCATGAGGAGGTCAGGATGCCCTGTTCATGTCCTTCCAGTCTAAATGTCCAGGATTCCGAGTTTCCGAGTCATCCATCACTAGATGGATTGGGCTCTGTATTGTTGAAGCCTAGAAGGCATAAGAAACCCCTGCTCTGGAGGTTTTCAAGGCACACTCAAGTTCTCTAGCTGACTCGTGCAGAGCAGCCACTTGGTTTTCAGCCAGCATCTTCATCAAACACTACTAGGTTGGCTTTCTATCAAAAGCAGAGGCCTTCTTTGGCAGGAAGGTACTATAGGTGGTCGCCCAAAAAGGATGTTGCCATTTGAGAAATTCTTACAACAAAGGGTGTGTGTGGGGGGGGCCCTTTTATCTATCTTATTTCTGGATTTATTACCTTATATTCCAAATCTCTGTTCACTGCTCACTACTTCCCAGCTGTCTCTGTTGTGGAGATGCTGGGATGCAGAATGGAAGTTTTCTCCACTAATCTCCTTTCCGCTAGCAGTGACTCGATTCTACCCATGCTGGATGGCATTATGCCAAAGGGTCAGATATTTTATTTGTGTTGGATCATAAAGATGCAGGCCATATGCCAATTATTATACATAGTTGTAGTGTTCCCATTGAAGTTACTGATATTCTTCTGAGAGTTTTACACCGTTTGGGAATGACTCAGCTGGCAGCAAGAAGGAACAGAGATGAGTGGCCAGTGCACACAGTATTGCATCTTTGGACCACCTCCGTGAGCTGCAGTGTGGAGAGGAGCAGCCCAGATGTCTCAGAATTGTGGGAGACGCTGGTAGCAGAAAGCAGATTATCGGTAAGAAATCTTCCAGGTTTCAGAAGTCTGGAACAAGATGGGGAATATCTGGTAAACTTTGATTTGCATTTCTTGAGTGTTCATGGTTACAAGGGTTACAAACTTTTTCGAGACTCTTTTAAGTTCACAGTACTGAAAAAGTTACCATTTGTGTCAACCTTATTATTCATCCAGAGGTCAGTTATGTATTCACATGCCCATAATCTCTAGCTAGGTTTGCTCAGACAGCAAGGAATAAACATTTAGTCGTCATCAGTACTGAAGGATTATCATCATCATTATTGATTATAAGAGCTGATGTTAGGTTTCAGCTCAAAAGATTACACAAACTCATATACAGAAGCCTCACTTCACAGTTGAAATACAGCCACCTCTAAGATGAAACATGGCACAACACCGTAAAAAGTTTAGGACCAAATGTGAATAATACTGTATCTAAATGAAGCTTCTGAAGCCATTTAGGTAGGCAGAAGATTTGTAATTACAAAGGCTGGAATTTGGTCGACACTAGTGTTTACATCCCTGCTCTTAACATAAGTGCCATTGGATTGTAGATGACTACAAGTTAAAGCACCTCCAGTAGTCCAGTGCTTTAACAGCAAACCTTAAGCAAGGGCCAGCATTAGCTCAGAGGGAAGAGTGGCACCCACTGAATCCAGAGGTTACAAAGCTGCACCTTGAATGAGGGAGCAATCACCCCAGCTCCTACCCACTCTCCAGGTGCCACGGTAGCTGCTCCTGCCCCTCCAGGTCTTGCTCTCACCTCCACCCTCCATAATTGCCACAATTATTGTCTGCCAATTAGCAAAGGTGGTCCTTGCCCCCTCTCGCTGCTGGATTGAGATCTGACCAGAATCTCTTGGGCTCTCAGCTCCCAATCAGCCAATGGAGAGACAGTAACTGGAGCTAGGTGGCATTGGGTGGAGTTGGAGGGGAAGCAAAGCTGAGCGAGGGGTGTTTCTAGATGCAGGGGCAGAAACATAGATCATCCCTCCCCAGCCCTGTAGATTCCACCGCCCCGACTGAGTCCCTATCACAGGATGTTAATTAGAAAAAAAGACCTGAATTTTCATTCACACAAACATATTCCAAAACATATTTGTGACGAAGAAACTGGAGAGGTTAGATTAATAGATTTTTAAGGCTAGAAGTGACTATAGTAATTGTCTAGTCTAACCTCCTGCATAATACAGGCCATCAGACTCTCTGTGAATTAATTCCTGCCTCAAGTCCAACTGATGTGCTTGAACTAGAGCATAGCTTTAGAAAAATTCCCATCTTGATTAAAAAATTTCTGTTCAGGGAGAACCTATCTTAATACTTAGTAAATTGTTCCAAAGGTTAATTACCCGTGTAATTAAAATGTGAACCTTATTTCTAGACTGAATTAGTCTAACTTCAACTTCCAACCATTGAATCTTGCTATGCCTTTGTTTGCTAGATTGAAGAGCCCTCTATTATCAAATTTTTGTTCCCCAAGTAGGTACCAATAAACCGTGATCAAGTCAACCCGTAACCTTCTTTTTGTTCATCTAAACAGATTGAGCTCCTTCAGTATATCACTTTTAAGGCATGTTTTCCAATCCTTTAATCATTCTCATTGCTTTTCTTTGAACCCTCTCCAATGGTGAAGTTTGGAGTTGTAGATGTCTACTTGCTAAATCCTTCAGTCATCTTTGTGGTGCATATATGAAAAACTGTATGTAGCTCCTGCTACAGTTAAGCAATAATGAAATATGGTGCAGTTTGCATTGATTAAAATACTGGCAGTGGTGTCAAATACTAATTTAGATTAGCACATGCTGTAAAAATAAATACAAAACTTTACATTCTAGCTCTCCTGTAATAAAATCAGATCATAGCTTTGCCAATAACCATCTACAAGGCAGAAATTGTCTTTGTACATTTTTTAAAAACTTTGTCCTTTTGTTCTATTTTCCTTCCAATCTCTTTTTTTGGGACTTCAAAGTAGCCTTGTGGTTTGCATTGTAGGAAAGTGATGTGTGGAAGATGAGAAGCAGACCTGAATGTCTTTAAAGTTTGCATGGCTCCTGTATATCATGCTCTTAAAGAGCAACTGTGGTTTGTCATGGCTTGTCCACATTGGGATCAGAACTGTGCTAGCTCTGAGCTTGTTGAAACACAGGAGAGGGCTAGCAGAGTTCTCTCCTGGCATCCCTATCCAGAGTACACTGTATTTTTTGTCTCAGAATTGTGTCGGAACCATGTTCAAAAACACACTACATACTATATAGGAGGCTAGCCTATAGCATTGTTTTACTATCATGGTTTTCCTTAATACATAAATAACATGGCCTCCGAAATTGTGCTAAAGCCCTGCTAGCAACAATCTCATTTAAATATGCTTCTAGCCAATATGGTTTGACTCCAGTTCTGTGGCTAGTGAGGCTGGCTGGAAAACAAGATTTCTGTTTCATGAAAAAAATTGAGGTTTCAGAATTTGTTTTTGTTCTGTGGTGGAATGAAAATGAGACCTTTTGAAAGTTTTCATGAAAAAACGAGAGAGAGAGAGATAGGGAGGGAGGGAGACACCCCCTCCAGAATATTCAATAGCCTGGTGGTTAGGGTACTCACTTTTCTAGCCCAATTAATATTTAATAATTTATAGAAAGAGGAACTGCTCCAAAAGGAAAGAGAGAGAGAAACTGACTCTGTATCCCAGTTGTTAGGGCACTTGCTTGGGATGTCAGAGACCTAAGTTCAAGGCTATGCTCTGAATCAGACAGAGCAGGGACTTGAACCTGAGTTTCCTATAGTCTAGGTGTGTGTCCTAACCAGGCTATTGGCTGTTCTGGGGTGGGTTTTTCTCTGGTTTTGACCAAAAATTCTATCCTGGACCAGAGAATTATTTTGACAAACTGGCATTTTCTGATGAAAGAATGCCTCAGTTTCCCATCTATAAAATGGGGATAATAGTACTTCCTTTCTCTCCCTTTGTAAGCTCATTTGGGGAAAAGAGATGCATACCAGGTATACGTACAGGACCTAGCACAAGGGTGCCCTTAACTCAACTGGGGTCTGTAGGTAGTACTATGATACCAATAACTAATAAGTGGGAAGCTACATATTTTTGGTGCATATCTCTGTTTTCCCCTCCTCACCTTTATGTCTGTATCAACAACAGGAGTCGGTGTAGAGCAAATCTTGTATTTTACCAGAGATGTACCAGAACCAAAACTTAGGATCTGAATGCCTTGTAAACTTTGGGAAAGTTGAGATCTGGATCCAAACGTTGAGACTTGGATCTATTTCTCTGGTACTTAGTGTTTAAACAAAATAGTATGTGACATGTTGCAGTTATTATAGTTGTAGATGCTATTCTGGTTTTCTTAGCTTCCATACTCTCATGTTATTATACAAAATGACTGCGCTTGAACAGCAGAGCTGGGATCCCTGTTCATTCTCCAGGTATTCCCAACATGTTCCATCCATCAGCTGTCTGAAGACAGGTTTTTGTCCTTAATATTTATTCGCCTGGCATTATCACAGCAAGCTGACTCCAAAGTGAGTCATGGTTACACCTCTTTTCAGGCATCTCTGTAAGGAGAATTTTATCTTGCTTCTGGGGTAAATACATAATTCTGGCACCACTGAACACAAAAGTAGCAGAAGAAAGATTTATCATGCTGTGTAATTGTTATTACTTAAAATAACAAACGTATAACTATCTGGGGCTTCAGGAACACATTCTATTAGTGTACGCAAGGTATTTGAGAAGTTTTAGATTTCCAGCCATTACATTGCATAATTTGATCTGCCCCCAGCCCTGTTCACCACTCTAAATACCTCTCCCTCTTAATCCTCTGAAGCTTTAATGATCCCATTATGTTTCTGGCACTTTAGAATTCTACTTCAAGCAAAGTTGTTTCTGCAATCCCAGTTCATTGAATGAAAATGGGAGCTGGATGTTCATGTTGGAACTTATTGACTCTGGATGCTACAGATTTTCACAGCAGAACCAGTTAAAATTCTACAGTTGTAACTCTGCATTGATTAAGGTACTATTATGGATCCTGTTCTAAATGTAGGAAGATACCATAGTTTCTGCAGGTATTTGGAGCAGGGAATATTGAGATTTTAGTAGCCGTTACTGTAATATAGCTAACAAATAGTTTTCTTGAAAAGGAGGTTAAGAACTTTCAAGTCAAATGGAGGGTATTGTGAGGAGTTGCACCCCGTATCAGTCGAGGGTGTTGTGTCTCTAGAAATTCCTCCACAGCAGTGTTTTAGATTTACCCATAATGCTTTGCACTTATCTAGTGCTTTTTCATCCATGAATTTCAAAGTGCTTTACAGAGGCAGATAAGTGTTATCCACATTTCACACACATGGGGAAACTGAGCCATAGGGAGCTGAAGTGACTTGGTAACACAGCTGAGTCAGTGGCAGAGATGGGAGTAGAGCCCAACTCTTGTAATAAGCCTGAGTTCTAACTATTCTAACACTGTCTCCTTCATCTACACAGGTCATTCTCATTTCTCTTGACCACCTTGCATTGCTTCCTCACAGCTAGTCTGCACTGCAAGTGCATACGCTACTAAAAACTTGCCACAGATTTCCTCTACTGACCCCTTAAATAATCCAATGTCTGCCCAGTGCTCCCCTACCTTTTCACTCTGATTTTACTGCAGTTCCTGGCACCTTCCTCTCTCCTCTTTCACACGCCTAGAGTCCCCTTCCCATGTGCTCTCCTTCCCTGAAAATGTGTGGTTTTGAGGGGTTTTTTTTTAATGCGTCTTTTGAGCTGTCTCCTCCTCTGAGTAATTCATTTCTTATTAGCACATGCCTGGAGCCAGTGACATTAGGATTAGTAGTGAGATGAGACAGCTGTTGTACAAAGGGTGGGTGGGATGGAGAGAGGTGGAAAATTCCATTCTGAAAGGCATCACTTTCATAATGAGTGGTCAAGAGGAGTCTCCCAATGACGGATGGAGAACTGTGGGGGTGGTGGGAGGCAGTTGAAGGCAGCAAGGAGTTATTCTTTCATTATTTCTTCCTGACAAGATAGAATAATTGACACTGATGTCTGTGCTTCAGACTTGGCTCATCACTTGTTATAGGGACACAGGCCACCCTCGTGGTCTGGGGCGTCTCAAGAGTTATTAGATTCCTAAGACAGCAGCATGTGCTGTCACCTCCCATTCCAGCAGGGATGGGCTTGCCTTTATTTTTTTCTAATAAGCAAGGAATTAAAAGTTAAAGTGCCCACATTTCATGTGCTGTACATAAAAGTTTTGCATTAAACAGTCTCAGTTGCATAGTAATAGAAACATGAGGGCAATAGGAATTTATTAAGCTTGCCCTTAACTTGTGCATTTCCTGACTTTCTGGTATTTATATTGTGATGAATGTTAATGTTGCATTTATATATATTTCTTGTGTTTTATTTCTTTGGATGTCCTCTTCAGAGAAGAGGAAAGAAAATCTCAACCCTTGTCTTCTAAATCCTGACTCTTCCGTCTCTATTCAGGACCACACACAGAGACTCTCTCTCTCTCTCTCCCTCCCCCTCCACTCCCATCCAAGTATCCAGAACTGAGCCCTGACCTAGTCAAAGTTCCAGCAGTGAAGGTCTCAAACTTTGTTCTGTGTGTGTGTGCACCTCAGACACTCAGCAAACTTGGGGGGGAGGGGGAGTGTGTATATATATATACATATATATATGTGTATATATATATACATAT
>NW_020665057.1:3374137-3421432 GCF_002925995.2 Terrapene triunguis | reverse complement strand
ACATATATATATGTGTATATATATATACATATATATATGTGTATATACACACACACACACACACACACACACACACACACCCTAAGGATTTAGGTGCCTAACCCAAATCTGAACATTTTGACCATGGTTTGTGTGTGTGTATTAATATACATATATAATATATATAACTCAACACTTCAACACCTACACTCTCCCAAAGTACATGGTTGTTCAGCTATAGGGGTCAGGTGAGGATCTTTCTAAGTACCATGTTTTTACATTACCGTACAAACAAGGGTCAAGCTGTAAAAACGAGGAGGGGCCAGGTCATGATAATTAACTTCTATCTAATTCCTGTTTGTGTTTGTTTTAAGAATTTATGAGACACTGACAAGCAAAACAAGGACAAATGTAGCAATTAGAACACAAGCTGGTTGCTAACCATTGTCTTAAGTGGGCATGAGTCATTGTTACAGCCAAGGCCGACTCCAGGGTTTTGGCCGCCCCAAGCAGCCAAAAAAAAAGCCGCGATCGCGATCTGCGGCGGCAATTCAGCGGAAGGTCCTTCACTCCAAGCGGGAGTGAGGGACCGTCCACCGAATTGCCGCCGAATAGTTGGACCTGCCGCCCCTCTCCGGAGTGGCCGCCCCAAGCACCTGCTTGCCAAGCTGGTGCCTGGAGCCAGCCCTGGTTACAGCTCAGTTAAACTACAGACTAATTAACCAAACCTAGTATGTCATAGACTGAGGTCTCTATTTGTGAGTAACATTGATAATTCAGCCTTCCCCTTCCCTCATCCACTTGTTTCATCCACCTACACTTCCCTTGTTGCTAACCACAACTGTAAATTCTTTAGGGATCTTTGTACAGTAGGTAACTGTAACGGGCTGACAGGGTTAAAACCAGCCCTGGGAGAGGGCTGGAGAGCTGGGAGAACAGCCCAGGCTGAGTGGGAAGCAGGCTCAGCTGGGGCCCCGCCCCAATCAGGGTCCCGCTGGCCCTATAAAGGCTTGAGCCAGGAGCTCAAGCAAACAGTCTCTCTCTGCATTCAGAGAGAGAAGGGCCTGGCTGCAGGGAGCTTAATCTAGTGCCTAGAGTGGAGCAGGGCTGGGGAAAGGCCAAGGGAGCCGGGGAGCTCCAGCCTAGGAAAGCCCCAGGCTGCAGGCCTAGGGTAAGGCCAACGGGGCACTTGGGTTGCAGGAGGCAACCCACGGGTAGGCAAGGCAGAGGCAGCAGGTCCAACCCCCCTTGCCTGTGATGAGTGGCTGATACACTGCAGTCTTCCCCAGTGAATGGGGGCTAAGTGGTGACTGGCAGTAGCCAAGACTGAGGCGAGGTGGGGATAGGGGTTGGGAGTTCCCCGGGGAGGGGAGACCCCGAGACTGAGGGGTGTACTGCCAGGGGGCAGCATCCCAGATGACGGGGCACCTGAGTCCTGGGAGGGACACAGGGCCAGCGGTAAGGTAGATCACCCGCCTGCAGAGGGCGCTCCAACGGCTGGAGAGCTAATTCCCGAGATGACCAGCAGGAGGCGCCGCAAGGGTGAGTCCCACATCGCTACAGTAACACAATAGGGTCCTGATCTCTCGTTGTGGCCTCCAGTTGCTACTGTAATATAAAACACATTTTTTAATTAATTCAAAATTACAGTTTACAAAGGAACCTAATTAGTAAGTTTTAAGTAGTTGAAAAAAATTAGTGGCAAAGGAGAGAGAATTTAGAATATGTCAGATCAGAAATACATATCTGCTGTAGCTGTATTGTACTGTGGCTGAATTTTAAAAGGGAGTTGATCATTTTGACCAGTAATGAAGTATGTAACAAGCAACATTATACAGGTAAGGAGAATCTAATATAGTACTTCAGTAAATAAACTGACTGCCCCAGTGATCGGGAAGGAATCATGTTCCTTGGTTGCATTTTTTAGCTTGGAGCATGCTTGTTGTTTTCATTGCATGGAGAACTTTTGCCTTACTCTGAATTTTCAAGTATTTGGCCACTTTTAGAGGTAGAATGAAAGAAAATGGATTTGTGACCTGATCTAGTGTATCAAAGTCCTCTGTACCTATATCTTATAGGTTCATATGACTCCAACCTACATTGTCCACCTTTTCATTTGATGTAGTAGTGTATTGTCCTACTGTTCAGCCCAGTCCTTGATTTAAGATCCGTTCATACAGTGTACGGCCTCAGCTTCTCAAGCAACTTTGTGTCCTGAAAACAAAACAATTACCAGGGATCCTCCAACTAACTACTGGCTATGTTTTTAAAGGACCAGAATTGCAGGCTCCAGCAATGTTACCACTTCTGTTCTCATAACAAGTCCAGAGTAACATTAGGACGCTAGCTAATACAATAATAATAAAATACCAGTGCAGTTGGGAATATGTCAGCTTCGGTTCTCCTTTCCTGCAGCAGAAAGAACATCACTAAGTGCCAGATTTTTCAAAAGAGCTCAGCAGTTTGAATAAAGCACTTTTTGAAGATCTGACTCGTATTTAAATGCCTAAATGGGACTCAAGATCTTTTGAAAATCTGGCCCCAATAGTGATTGCTGAGCACATGAAAATCTGCCTCAAAGGGCTCAGAATTTTTAGGGTGCCCGTTGTAAATGGTTTCAATGGGAAATGCTAGCAGTGCAGTCACTCCAATCAATAATCATTACTAACCTGTTGCTTCCCTAGTATTTTGCAGCTCTAGTTGTCTATATGTTCTGCCTTCAAAATAAAGTGAATCTGGTCCCTGAATGAACCATTCAGTGCTGAAAGATGACCTTGCTGTAGTCTCAAAGCAGGTAAAAAGAGGTCCCCTAATGCATTTACCTTGCTAGTAGCCTTTTAGGATATCTGAAAAATCCTCTGAGGGTTTGTGCTCTGCTCCCTTCAGACTTCACTCTCAAGGTAACGCTTTTAAGAATAATGGAGTTTAATACATTCTAATGCTAGAGACTTGAAATTAACTTTACACATTTTGGCCCTGATTCAGCATGTGCTAAGCATGTGAGTAATCCCAAGGATGATGGCAAGTTGAAGTCAATGGAGCTATATGTACGCTAAAAGTAGGTGTGTGTTTAAATAACTTGCAGCATCAGGGCCTTTATCTTGTTCTGTCTGCAGTGACTTGAAGACAAACTACAGCAGTGGCTCTCAAACTTTTTTTACTGGTGACCCCTTTCACATAGCAAGCCTCTGAGTGTGACCCCCCCCTTATAAATTAAAAACACTTTTTATATATTTAACACTATTATAAATGCTGAAAGCAAAGTGGGGTTTGGGGTGGAGGTTAACAGCTCGTGACCCCCTGAAGGGTTCCAACCCCCAGTTTGAGAACCCCTGAACTAAAGCAAAAGAAGATCAAAAACCCAACTTGTGTTTGAGCCTGCCAAAGGAGCTGAGCTATTCCTTTCTATCTCTCACTTATCATTTTCACTAGCTTTTGATCGGGCTAAGGAGCAGCAGTTGCCACCACTGTCCTCTTTTTTGGAAAGTAAAACAAAAACAAAAGCCCACCCACCAACCCTGTGTGTCAGCAGAAGCAATGTCACTTACATTAAAACAGCAAAAAACATTGCAAGCAATGTGAGCATGTGCACACATTTCCTGGAATCTCTCATGATCAAATTACCCATTGAACTTGTGTGTAGTTAGTGTCAGAGAGAGAAGGGGTCCTTCGTGACTGTTTGCTGAGCTGCAGTTTACAGTTATGTAATATTTTGTTTCAGGAGCAAGGTCGATGGGAGGCAGTGCCGAGGATGCCTCTACTCTTGGTGGAAACCACAAGGGAAAAGAATCTCATTAGCTCTTGGCCAGGGGACGATATGCAGCCAGAACACTCTATGTACACACAGCACGTTCCCCATCATACGATACAGCTTGTAATTGCTGAATGCTTCTAGGCTGATGTTGAAAGCCTGCCAAGCTGCCAATCACAATCTAAAGTGTAAAACAGTAAGTAACCTTTATCCAGTCTAGTTCAGCACAAGAGCCGCTGAAAAGCTATTCGTATGTTCAAGCAAAGCTATTCGTAGAGAGAGGTTCAGTGGGTTTGAGTCATCTATTGCTCTCACGAAACGTAGATTTAAATCCTGACTGATCATCCTGTGGTTAGATTCTGACTTTCTTTGTGTGCTCTAATACTTTTCAGAAGTGTTGTGTTTGTCACCCCTCCCCGAATCCAAGTTTTGACTGGCTTGATTCTGGTAGAATTTTGAGAGGAAGTAATGAGAACTGTTAGCTGTAACTTTTATGTTTATAAGCGAGCTTACTGGAGTTCACACACAATAATATGCCTATAATTTAAGTTCCCCTTTTTGCAGAAAACCAAGAATTTCCAGAAACAATGGGATTTCTCATTTATAGCTGCATATATTGTAGCTTTGTGTTTACTCCCCAGAACTAACCATAATCCTTATTATACAGCGAAATGTCAAGCAGAAAACAATATCTGTACAAAAGGTAGCTTTTTGAGTTTATTTTTTTAAGTGTGTATGACAAGTAAAGTGAAATAATTTGCCTTTTCATCATTGATTATTTTAGGCTTGGAAAGCCCCTGTCAGTGAAGAAGAGTCAGTATGGCAGAAGATTGAAATATTGAGCGTAATACAGATCTGTCAGTCTATCATCACTTGAAGAAAGAATATCGTTTGAGTGGTGAGTGCTCAGACTCTTTCCTCAGCGGCCTTTCCATCTTACCACAATAACTCTTGGTTTTCTGCACACGCACACACTTTGTTTTTTAATTCCCTTTCCCTGACATGTCTCTGTCTGTCCTTAGATTGTAAGCTCCTGGGGCCAGGGCGTTCCCTTCTTAAACGTCTGGAAAGCGCCTAGTACATTCGGGTGCTACTGCAAACAATGAAAAAATAATAATGTAAGCCGTGTATTGACATGTACAAGCCCAGTCACATGAGTGGGCCTTAAGTGACAAATATTCTGAGTTCACGCTGTCATTTTGAACTCAACTGCTCTCCTGCCTGAGCAGGAGGAGAGCAGGAAACTGAATTGCAAACTCATGGTGTTTCCCTCCACTCATTTTTCCCTGCCTTGGGAGTTGAGGTTTTCCTTCCCCTCCAAATGGATTGCAAACCTCTTAATCTGTCATGTCGCAACATCCTTTGAGAGCCCGGATATTTATGCCAGAGGCTCAGAATTTCAGTGCTACTCCCCAGGCTCCACCTTCCCCATCCAGCTATGGCAGTAAAGCTCCATATGGAGTGATGATGTCCCAGTCTCCCTAGCAGCAGCTATCTGTAACTCGCCCCCCTCAGAGGCTTCATGTGTGTGGAGGGGCAGCCCATAAGAATTAAGTTTGACGTGGTCAGTATTAATTCCCACATGGGCTTGGCGGAGGAGACTCCCACAGCAAATTACATCCCCTGACTCCTTCCATTTTCTTTCTATCTGTGCCTCATAACACAGGTGCACGCGTGCACACACAAACCAAACTAGGTGGAGAGTGAGCACAGGGCTTCTGTTCCTGCTGCTTTTAGTCTTCCCTAAGTGAATGAACATCACTTTTGGAATCCAGTTCTGGTGCAAATAGTCATGTTTTCAATGCATCCTTTTCTGTCTAAGATTATGCCTTCATGTTCATTATTTCAACAAACATTCCTGCTACTAAACCCATGTGCATGAATATTCATAGATAGTGAACACACATTGTGCCTGAACATAGGCAAAGCACATTCAATTTTTTATTTCAACAAATATTTTGACTGTTTTTTAATATATTTTCCCAGCTCTAGCTTTAGCTGGACATTCAGACATCAGGTCTTCAGCTGGGGCAAATAAGCATAAGCTCCCCTGAAGTCAATAGATCTATACCAATTTAACTAGCTGAGAATAGCAATAAACACTGTTAGTTGCACAACTGAAGACTTGTCTTGAACAGTAGATCCCAAATCAATGGACATGGTCAGTACTTGCCTTTATTTTGGTAGGTCTTTCTTAGATGAAAGAGTTTTGTTGGTGGGACACAATTTCTGGCCATCCTGATTGCACATCTGTCCAAGCTCAGCTAACACAGACAGCGCCGTTAAAGCTTTACACTTCTCTTTTTTGACTGGGGGCTTAGCAAGAGGATGGGTTTTAGTCTGTGTCTCAAGAATTCAAGCCATTTTGCAGGTTAATATGTGACCTGTTCTACAAGCTCTCTGCCATCTACAGCCATGCAGCCTTAATGTTCCATCTTTCCTGCAGGAAGGGAGTGTCTTTATAGCTCAATGTTATTCACTCCCCTTAATACAAGTGGAATTTTGAAGGCTTTGGGATTCTGAATTCTAATGGGAAACCCAACTTTAAAAAAAAATAGAACTTTTAAAATTGTAATGAAGAGAAAATATCTTTGTCAGAAAATAGCTTATTTCCGGCTGTCTTTTCAAACACCCCCACTTCATTCTACAAAACAGGACCTGATTCTGCAATGCAGGGAGCACAGGCAGAACCCTGGCCCAAGCAAAGCTCCACTGAAGTCACTGAGACTCTGCACATGTTCATGTGTTGCCCTGCACAGTTCTCAACACAGGGCCGGGGCCTGAGGTTTCTCTTTCCTTTTGTCTTCTTTTTAATGTTCCCTTTTTATTTATTTATTCATCCCTGTTTCTCTCCTCTGTCCTTTTCTTCCATGCCCCCCTCTCTCCCAGGTGCAGGAGAGTACAGCAACAAGAGTGTGGCAGAAAAGGGCAGCTAGGCAAGTGCGAGGGACCAAACCTCATGGGGTCTTAGTGAACTTGCGGGGAAACTCCTTTCATTAGTACAGCATAGGACACTAGGACTGTCCTTCCAAAGGGAACAAACCTGGGAAACCAGGATGTCTGGTCACGAGATCTAGAGAGCGGTTGGCTTGAACGTGTGACTAGCAACCCTCTGACTAATGGAAAGCAAGAATGGTTATGAATGGAGAAATATCGGTGATGCTGACAAATGGGCTGTGCACAGAATTTTGTGTGTGGATTGTCTCTTAGGCTGGAATTCATGCATGTATTGTGTATATGGCAGCAGCTCTGTTTTGATTAGAACAAGTGTAGGAGAAGTCCTTTGTACTTGCAGGCTGGATTTATTAATGTGTGATGATTTATATGATAGTGGCAAGCGCCATGTTCACTGTAAAACTGTTCTCCAGAGAAACCTGAGATCGCATGGTAAATAAATGGTTTCTGGGCAGATTAATTATACTGAATTACACTTAATTAGAAGGAATGCTTTACTGCAGCTTAATCCAAAGATCCCTGGGCCTGCAGAATCCCATCTGGGCCTCTCTACTCTCCACAAGAACTGCAAGTGCAGTTAAAATTACGATCAAATATATTTCTGCTGACAGAATTTGGCCATTAGTATTGTCAGTATCCACAAAACCAGATTTGGCTTTTAGAAACAAAGCTAGACTCTGCTGCTATCTGAATTCTCCTTTTCAGTCTCCAATCCTCTCTTTATGAAGTTCAGGGTGATTAAAATACAGCAGTGGTTCTCAAACCTCTTCAGAGGGTGCGCCGCCTCTTATGAGGAAGGCTTTCTCAAAGACAGCCAGCTCTCCCAGTCACACTGGCTTCTTTTCAGTCACACTGGCTTCTTCTTTTCCCCCCTTCTCCCATCATCTTTGTCCTCAGTTTTCCACCCACACAAAATTAATTCCCCTTCCCTTTTGCTCACTGATCTTGTTTCCAACAAATTCAGTCACATCCCCTCACACCCAGACAAATAAGATCATTTTCTTGCCCACAGTCAAAATCAGTTCTCCTCAACCCTTCCTATATTCCATTTCTCCTCTAAGCTGCTTGGCTGCTGTCTGAGGCATCTTACAGGGCTCAGCCTCCTCCTTCCCTCTGCCTCCTTCAGCAACCTTTTTCTGAGCTGGGAACCAAATGGAGCTACAGCCAATCTTTCTCCCCCAATCTCCTATGCCATTCATGGCTCCAGAGCTTTGTCCCCAATCTCAACTTCATCCTCTGTCTGCCCATCCCCTCAGAGTCATTGGGTAAGTCTGCTTCCCCTGATGTAACTCTTACCCCTATTCTCGCTCCTCTGGTGGCTCCCTCCAGTAGCAGTGGCGTCTTCAACTGTCTTCCTCTGGTGGAAATGGTTCTCTCCTGAGGTGATATCTCCATGTAGTGGAGGTGGCTCCTGTTGTTGGTTCTCAGTGGCAAATCTGAGCCTTTTCTAGATATTCCCACTGGAAGCAGTACACCATGCCTTGGTGACTCCGGCAAAGGCTCCATCAGTTCTCAGTACCAGCTCCCATATGTTGGCAACTCCCTTTCCTCCTGTTAGAAAAAGTTGAATTCTGCAAAGCCAAATAAAGAGTTTGGGCAGCATTCAAACCATACAATACAAAATGTTTCATACAATAAAAAAAATATAGAAATTATACTCTTTCTCCTAAGTGCCAAGTAGTTTAAAGTGACAATAAGAATCCTATGATGTATTTGTTTAAATATGGAAGTAATTTAACATGTACACAAAGAACAAAACAAGAAGTAACATACTAATGTCAAAAGTGATGCAAGGCAATTTTGTTGACCGGCAACCAGTGATGAGTTTAAGTAAGCCTGAAATGTATCCATTCTAACTGTACTACACTAGTATAATGTTTGTTTCAGAAAATATTAATTTGTGCACATCATCCATGATGACCTGAGTTTTATACAGAACAGGTGAACAGGGTTTTTTCCCCTAAATCTCAGCCATAATAATAGATTGAGATGCACATCTGAGCTACCTGATGGAGCTAATGGGCCAGATCCCCAGGACCAGCCATTTAGTGCTTGGTGCATTGTAGATTCATATCTAATTTGCTGTACACTATTGCCTAAAGATCTCTTCCAACATGGTTGCTTCCCAGGTTTCTCCCACCCAACTATGTTGGGTTTTTTTATTATTTTTCCCCAGATGAATTACCTTTCATTTTTAGAAGTTGCATCTAATTATTTCCTGCCCAGGTTTCTAATCTCTTTAGGCACTGTTGTAGTATTATTCCCGAGTCTTGATTGGTATCTGCATCTCCTTCCAATTTAATTTCATCTGCAGATTTCAATATTGTGTTAGACGCTCCCTGTTATATAGATCATTGATAATAGTCTTTCCTTTTTTAAAGTTTTTTGTTTTTCTTCCATCTTCCAATACCTCCCTAATTGGCCACAACTTTTCAAATATAATTATTTCTGACCAGTAGCACTATTCCTCCATCTCTTCTTCTTTTCTTATATATCTTTATTTACATTTCAGCTATGAGAATCATCCCACCATCTCCGTTATATGCACTGGATAATATCAGTCCACTAGTAAGGCTACTTTCTCATGTAGCTTGCATTTGTGTAAAGACATTTTAGCTTTTCCTTCCTGATGTTTCAAGAACCAGTTCCATCTTCTGCTTTATTTGTATGTTGGAAATACATACCAGATCTTTTGAGTTAGGCAAAAGTTTCCTTTTTCTTTTTACACGCAGTTTAAAGGCCACTTAACAAGTCCTGCCATCTTTAAACCTAGGTGGTGAGTGCCTCTTCTATTTCAGTGGAGACATCTAATCCAAATCGCTTTTCAAAACAGAAGTTGTTCTGATGCTGTATGTATGGAATCTTCTTTATCAACCCACCACGCAGCTGGTCTTCAGTGATCATTCCTCTCCTTTCTTTGCTTGCACAAGAAGCACTTCCCTCTTCACTTCTCTTCCCAGATCCCTCAGGTGAAGCACTGTCACAGCAAGTCTGTCTTTCTTGGTGTCAGTTGTTCCCACATAGACTATATGACATTCCTGGTATACTTTAGACAGCACCCTTATTGTAGTATTTTTAGAATCATCACTCAACATTACTTTTATTCCCAGTGACTCCCTTTCACAATGTTCTTCTGATCGTTGACGGTCAATCTTTTCTTTATTTGAATAGCTACAGAGTAAGAATGCTAGATCAGCCTTGTTCTTTATGATCCACTTATTCTGTAACACCTAATAAAGATCCAGAACCAGGCCTTTTAATCTCCTTCAAATATCTGTAATTAGCCAGGGCCCTGGTTAATGTCTGTCTCAATCTTGTCCAGTGACAACATGGTCAGTACAGAGAGAGGATAGAGAGAGAGAAATGTAATGAGGAAAGATGATCCAGTGGTTAAGGTGATAACTTGGGACTCAGAAGACCTGAGTCTCCAAGTCCTAGTTCATTTCCCTCCTCCACTACAGACTTCCTATTTTACCATAAGTAATTTAATTTCTCTGCCTCAGTTCCAAAATGAGGATAATAGCACTTCGCTACCTCACAGGAGTGTTGTGAGGATAAATACATTAAAGATTGTGAAGTGCTCTGTTACTGCAGTAATGTGGGCCATATAAGTTCTCTAAGAATCTAGAACATAGATTGTGCTCAGAGAATATTCTGACATGAGAACGGCGCGCTTGGCAGCCATGTAGCTGCAAAGAGTCTTAAACCTGAAATGACCTGAATAAAGGACGTGAAATAGAAAGAGAGGGAGCTGCTGTGGAAGCGTGACTCAGAACAAGAAGTGGGCAAAACTGATGACCTCAACCAGTTAAGCTCACTCCACATTCTAATGATTAGCTTGGGAAAGTGACCCACTGACCCTTTGGCACACGCTGCTGCCAGGAGTGATGAGGTGAATCATTTGGACCCAAATGTCGAACGCTAGAATGAAGGGCTTGTGTTTGGTGATTTTTTTTGTAACTCTGCTGCTGCCTTAAATTTATACCAGCATGAGGGGGTGAGTAAAACTATTTATTTTTTTCAATCGAAAAAATCCCTTGAAATCAAACTGGCCACTAGACAAGACATAGCAGCTGGATAATGATCTCCAGCATCATCTGCATCATCTTGGTCAAAATCTTCAAGTTTGAACGGATGTTGGAGGTGTGACAATGAGCCCCACTGTTCAGGTTATCTCTTGGTTTTTCATTAATTAATATAACAATGTCTGTCATGTTAGTTTTATTTTTGTTCGTTCTGCATGGCTGCTTGTACATGTTAGGGCTTGATTTTCTGTCACTGTTTTGATATGCTGCTGCTGTGATTAACTCTGCTATTGTTTCCTTTTGGTTTGGTGCCCTAAACTATTATTTTTAAGAGTTCTGGCGGTATGTTATGAAGTTGCTTGGATGCAGCAGGCAGTGTATATTCTAGGTACAGTAAGTAGGATGCTGTTTGCCATTTGATACTATGACTTTTGTGCAGTGGTATTTGAGTTGATCGTGTTGCTTTAGTTTAGGCATTAATAAGGCATGCCAGCACCTCTTTCTGTGCTGTCAGCTGAGATGTTTAGCATGTTGTTGTTGCTGTGTGCGCTGTGAGGTTCCTTTTCCTCAAGGAGTGCTGGGGATGGGGGCAATACACACTATTTGAATTTCCAGGAATGTGAGACACACCATATCTCAATGGATAGGGTACTGGATTCACACTCAGGAGACATGGGGTCTCTTCCTGGCTCTGCACTGCCCTGCTATGTGATGTGGGCAAGTCACATCACAGTCCCTTTCACACTGTGTCTGTCTTGTCTATTTAGACTGTAAGCTCTTTGCGGCAGGGATTGTCTCTTACTGTGTGTTTGTACAGAGCTTAATGCAGTGGAATCCGGTCTCCACTGGGATTTCTAGCCACTATAGTAATTCAAATAACTCAACATTTACGTTTGTTTATTATTTAATATTCATTTTTTGAAGTAGTTATTGAGTTTCCACCTCCAGTTTATTTGCTCTCTCTTGTCCAGTGAGTTGTTCCGTTGCATTCTGTCTTGTGGTAAACTGGTAGGACTGTAATGACTTCTGCAGATGGGGATGGGGATGATTGCTGTCATGTTCCAATATCAGTGGCAGGTTATCAACATTCACACTTTCTATTTAGAGTCCCTTTGGTAGGATGCTGCAGATAAGCTAGCTAAAGATGGTTATTTGCTCCTCTGTCTGAAACTAAAAGTTGATCTGTAAGATCCAAAATATATATCCAAAATATAATCCCCATAGTAACTCTCATCATCGCTATAGAGGCCCTGAAAGATAGTTTAGGGGGACACCAATCCAATGTAATAGGTGGTCCTAGTTGAGTACCCTGCCCATGTTTGTCTGTTTATCTGCTTTTTGTCATAATCCAAGATTGTGAGCTCTCTGCAGAAGGGACTGTCTTTATTTTACTTGTGTGTTTAACACCCAGCGCACTGGGGCTCTGACCCCTGATTGGGACCTACAAATAATCATAACTAAACCTAATATGTGTTCTGGGTTTTTTATCTTCTTCCTCTGAAGCATCAGGGATGGCCACAGATGGAGATAGGACACTGAAAGCGGTGGGCCAGGACTCTGAGACGGCATTGAGCATTTTCTTTCTCACTGCCTGGCTGGCTGGTTCTTGCTGACATGTTTAAGGTCTAACTGATCGCTGTATGTACAGTCGGGAAGGAATTTTCCCCCAGGTCAGAATGTCAGTAACAATAGGAGATTTTTCACCTTCCTCTGCGTGTGTGGGTCCGGGTCACTTGCGAGGATCATCGGGGGGATATTTCACTTACTCATTTCCCTGCCTTTGCAGGGACCTTGGACGCTCATACACCTCAGTCCCTCCTATTCTCTGCCTGTAGCACATAGCAGTTTAGTCTCTTGGGGACTGCAATACTTCAGTCTAATTTCAGTTGTTGAGTTTAAGGTGCGTGTTTGTGCTCTCGGTGGTATTGGTGGCCTGTGATATACAGGAAGTCAAAAGGGTGGTCTCTTCTGGCTGCAAACTCAGACCAGTATCGCTCACATAGAGTCAATCCATTATTGGCTCAAAGGATGTAATGATCAAACGTAGAAAAATTAGGAATCCAAGAATAGCCCAGTGTTAGTAATCCACAAACTATGGAAGGATTGTTCCTGCCACAGTTGTTAGAATTAGTTCAAGAATTACAGGATCATAAAAATGTAGAACTGGAAAGGACCTGAAAAAGTCATCAAGTCCAGCCTCCTGTGCTGAGGCAGGGCCAAGTAAACCTAGACCGTCCCTGAGAGGTGTTTGTCCAACCTGTTCTTAAAGATCTCCAATGATCCAGATTCCACAACCTTCCTTGGAAGCCTATTCCAGAGTTTAACTACCCTTATAGTTAGAAAGTTTTCCCTAATATCTAACCTAAATCTCCCTTGCTGCTGATTAAGTCAATTACTTCTTGTTCTACTTTTAGTGGACATGGAGAACAATCAATCTCCATCCGCTTTATAACAGCCCTTAACATATTTGAGGACTGTTATCAGGTCCCACTTCAATCTTTTTTTCTCGAGACTAAACATGCCCAGTTTTTTAAATCTTTCCTCAAAAGTCAGATTTTCTAAACCTTTTATCATTTGTGTTGCTCTCCTCTGGGCTCGCTCCAATTTCTCCACATCTTTCCTAAAGTTTGGTGGCCAGAATTGGACACACTACTCCATTTCAGGCTTACCAAATGGTGAGTGGAAAGGGACAATTACTTCCTGTGTCTTACATATGACAATCTTGTTAATACAGCCCAGAATGATATTAGCCTGTCTCTCAACTGCATCATAGTGCTGACTCATATTCAATGTGTGACCCACTATAATCTCCAGATCCTTTTCAGCAGTACTACCACCTAGCCAGTTATTTCCCAGTGGGTAGTTCCTAAGTGTAATACTTTGCACTTGTCTTAATTGAATGTCATCTTGTTGATTTCAGACCTATTCTCCTATTTGTCAAGGTCATTTTGAATTCTAATCCTCCAAAGTGCTTGCAACCCCTCCCAGCTTGGTGTCATCCACAAATTTTATAAGCATACTGTCCACTCCGTTATCCAAGTCATTAAGGAAAATATTGACTAGTATTGATCCCAAGACTGACCCCAGTGAAACCCTTCTAGATACATCCTCCCAGTTTGACAGTGAATCATTGATAACTATTCTTTGAGTATGGTCTTTCAACCAGTTGTGCACCCATATTATAGTAATTTCATCCAGATTACATTTCCCGAGTTTGCCTATGAGATTGGCATGTGGAACTGTTTCAAAAGCTTTACTAAAATCAAGATGCATCACATCTACTGCTTCCCCCATCCATTAGGCCAGTAATCCTTTCAAATAAAAAAAAAAAATAGGTTGGTTTGACATGATTTCTTCTTGACAAGTCCATTCTGGCTATTCCTTATAACCCTGTTATCCTGTAGGTGCTTACAGATTGATCAATAGTTTGTGCCAGTATCTTTGCAGGTATCAAAGTTAGGCTGGCTGGTCTATAATTCCCAGGTTCTCTTTGTTCTCCTTTTTAAAGCTAGGTGCTATGTTTGCTCTTCTCCAGTCCTCTGAGACTTAGCCAACCCTTGAGGAGTTCCCGAAGATACTTAATAACGATACGGAGATAGCCGTTAAAAATCCGGTCGGCAGCACAGCGAGGGGCTTGGGCTAGGCAGGCTCCCTGCCTGCCCTAGCTCCGTGCGGCTCCTGGAAGTGGCCGCCTGGTCCTTGCGGCCCCTAGGCACATGGGCAGTCAGGGAGGCTCCGCGCGCTGCCCCTGCCTTGAGGTACGGCTCTGCAGCTCCCACTGGCCAGGAACCGCGACCAATGGGAGCTGCGGGGGTGGTGCCTGCACGTGCAAGGGTAGTGCATGGAGCATCCCTGGCTGCCCATGCACCTAAAGGCTGCACTGCAGCGACCTGGCAGCCACTTCCAGTAAGTGCCGCTGGGACCTTGAACCCTCTCCCGCACCCCCACTTTCTGCCCTAGCCCGGAGTCCCCTCTTGCACCCAAACTCCCTCCCAGAATCCGTACTCCCCCAACCCCCTGTCCCAGTCCTGAGCCCCCTCCTGCACCCCAAGCCCCTCAACCTCGGCCCCACCCCAGGGCCCACACCCTCAGCCGGAGCCTCACACCCCCCCCGCACCCTAAACCCCTCTCATCCCTGGCCCCACCCCACAGTCCACACCCCCAGATGGAGCCCACGCCCCAGCCTGGAGCTCCCTCCTGTACCCCAAACCCCAGAGCCTGCACCCTCAACCCCCTGCCCCAGCCCAGTGAAAGTGAATGAGGGTGGGGGAG
This sequence comes from Terrapene triunguis, assembly GCF_002925995.2. Lineage (NCBI taxonomy): Eukaryota > Metazoa > Chordata > Testudines > Emydidae > Terrapene > Terrapene triunguis. The sequence goes on along the minus strand of NW_020665057.1, from coordinate 3,406,450 downwards.
AGCGAGCATGTAAGGAGGGGGGATGGAGCGAGCAGGCATGGGGCATCAGGGAAGGGGATTAGGCTGGGGTATTCGGTTTTGTGTGATTAGAAAGTTGGCAACCCTAATTGATCCAGTGTTTTTGCATGCCTTTGTGTAAAGGATGCGTTCTGTATGTATTTGTAATGTACTTTAACCATCACCATCCTGATTTTCTTCAAAGCCAGTGCTGCCCTTATTCAGTGCCAGCTTAATCAATTGAGCCTGAAGAGCTTCCCCCACCAGCAGCAGTGTATGAGGTGACCCTCCTGTGGGTCCAAACAGAGCCAATGCTGTCTGGGCAACTCCTCTCATCTTTTAAAAGAAAATCCTGACTATCAACAAAATTTGCCTCAAAAAGGGAGAGAGAAAAAAGAAAAACAGACTAGGGAAGCATCAAGGACACGGCGATCTGAGCTCGCTGCACTGTCAGCAGCTAGAAAGGAACATAGCAGAGAGAGTTCGTTGGGGCCACTTCCCCTTTTAGACCCTCAGAACCCGCAAGAATGTGGGGGCGGGAGGGACAAGAGGGCCCAGTGGACACTGCTTTCTAGAAGGTTCCAGAAGCTCATGGCGTAGATGCCTTGATCCCACAATGTGAATATGCTGAGATGAAATACTCCAGCTCAAAGTAAGTAATAACTGAAAATGTTCTCAGTAACATATGCATAATACAGTCCATAATGACGTGGTGCCTGCCCACTTGATGAACTATCAGTCTACTGTATAACTTCTGTAAGAAAGGAGAAGTTGAGGAATGAGGAGAGCCAGATGCTGAACAGAGCAAAAGTATGAGATACATATTTTATCTATATAGTGTGTTACAGGTATCCTATTGTGACTAGGACTAATGGCCAGTGACTTATTTAAATTACAGGGAGGTGAAAAAGAATATCCCTGTATAGTTAAGCAATAATACACAGCTGATGTGCTTGAAAAGGGGTCAGTTTCAGGACCACACTGTTACAGCTCTTTAACCTCTGACAGTCTACCAGAGGCAAAAGTAAATGAGGGGAATCATGCTGTACAAACTGGCCGCCTTCCCAGATTTCCCTCTTCCAGCTTTCCTGTTTTTAAATGTTAATTACATTTGATTTTTCAAAAAGAGAGGCTACTATATACATCATTCGCGCACTGACCAACCAAGAACAATGTTCTCTCTCTTTTTATCCCAGTGTAGTGCTGAAGGACTGCTCTTTCAATGAATGGCCAGGCACTCTGATGGCAAGTAGAGAGAATGTTAAAAGCTCTTTGGATATAAAAGAATTACCCCTGACCTTCTGATTTCCCAAATTTGGGGATGACTGATTTATTCAGCTTTTGCTTTAATGAGGTGTTAGGGTGGGAAAGTGATAAACTGATTTCCACTGTAGTTCTGCCAGTGCTTCCTGATGGAAAAAGACACCACCCTGATGTTAAGAGCATTTGTGTAAACAAAGCACTTTGGGAGGCATAATGTAGCCAGGTTATAAGAGTAAATTTAATGGAGTTTAATTTGGTTGGGAGATGAGATGCAATAGTCTTATTAAAAGCAGAAAACCTTCCTATGTGAGAGAGGTTACTCCACATTAGGAAACACCTTTAATCTTTTGATGTACATGGTAAAGAAGAGAGAGAGAGTCAGTCCCAAGAACAACAAAAACATCAGATTTGTCAAGATGTTGGAGTATTTCTAGTTTTCTTTGAGGACCGTGTATTGCTACTTTGTTAAACATGTATTGTTTTCTGTTTTGTCTGCTTTCTCATGAGAAGCAAACTGCCAAGCAGGTCCACCCTTCTACGCTTATGAAATCTTTTCCCTGCAGGATCAAACTTCCTTATTAAATGTATTCAGAAGAAGTCTTAATTACTGCAAAACAAAAAGTATTGAAGCTCTTTTATAACTGAGAGATAATGTAGACTCCTAACTGAGGAGCTCTCTGAATGTTGGCTAAATAGGCTTTCCAGAAAACCTCATAATTATAAGATTGGTGACTTCCGTGCACTCTTTAACCATCTCTGTGATGGAGGAGTTGCAACATGATGCCCTTGCAGTGCATAGCATTTTGTACTTGTCTTCCGGAGGTGGTATTTAGTGGTTAGAGTAGAGAAATGGAACCAAGACCCATGGGTTCAGCTCTGACATTGACTTGCTGTGTGATCGGGAAGTGGAATCTAGCAGAACATTGCATGCTTCATAAATTTAGGAGGTGTAATGAGAGTCAAAACATAAATTTTCTTGGAAAATGTTCTAAAAAGCATATTATATATCATCATTTTTGATAGGGTGACTAATATTTGTCCTTTGGGCAAATTATTCCATAATTGTTCAGTGTGGGGTTTCTTGGTATGGTCCATTGTTGGAGACAGGATATTGAATTAGTTGAACTAACTGGTCTGCTCCAGCACAGTAATTCCTATGCAAAACTTCAATAAGACACTATGGGCCAGATCCCCAGCTGGTGTAAATCAGTATATCTCTGTTTAAGTCAATAGAGATATGTCAATTTATATGAGCTGAGGATCTAGTCCAATGTGTATAAAATCCACATAATCTATTCATTTTTTTTCTTGCATATATGAAATTTCTGCTTTGTGTTAGAGATTATTTTGCCTGTATGACTTGGTTTACTTGGGAATAGTGAACCCTTAGGTGAGTAATAGAGACATCTTGAGGAATGCGTAGATTATTGAATTATAAACAAAATAAACAGGATTCCACAGGACAGATTCTACTCTTGCCAAGTGAACCATGCGACAGTCATGTATCAATAAGATATTCAGCTTATTTTCTGTATATCAGGTCCAAATTCATTCTAAAAACTGTAAAAGCCCTAAAAATGTCAGTTTGGAGAAAGGATTAGATATTTGAAATGGCTCAGAGTGGTACTGTCTTAAGTGTCCAATAAATCAGTTTTATACAAAATTCTTGTAATTCTCTGGGGAGGAGGGAGAAAATTATGGAAATGAATAATTTCCTCTCTCTCTAGCTCCTGGAACTTTAGCGGTTAATGAGGTCCCTTTCAGAGGAGGTTAGTATGAGAGTCTTTGTTCAACTGAAGGTGTGATTCTCCAGGGCCAGCTTAAGCACACAGAGGTCCTGTCCCACCCCCCCGCTGACCAGTTCAGTCCCCTCTTTCCACTTTCAGCGCATAATCAGTCTGTTTCCCACAACCTATACTTACATATTAACTCTGTAAGGGGAAGCAGAGGCAGGGATGGATGAAGAGGTAAGAAGAGGGGTTTCAGAGGTAGGGACATAAATTGGGATGTGACTGAGGCCCTGAGTTAGCAAGATATTAATAATGTTCCTGGGTAACTCTACATTCTGTGCACTTAGGTCCCGATACCTCACTGCCCTGGACTTTACATACTTTTTACATCAGTGCAACATGGATGTCAAATGCTACCATTTAGGTTAAACCATGTTTCACACTCACTTTGCACTGGGGTAAATGATTGCTTAAGAGGCAGGGCAATAATGAATCAGGCCCTTAGTTTTGAAAATATTCAAAATATTGAGGGAGAAAAACATGTCACTGTTGTACACCCCATTTACAGTGGCTGCCATTGAAAAGTCAGCAGTTATCACATAATAATAAATTATAGTTATTGCCTATTATTAATCATTTTAGATTGTGCCTATGGCCCCAAATCAAGGATCAGGGCTCCTTTATGCTAGTTGCTGTACAAAAAAAAAAAAGTAGTAATAAAGCAGTCTCTGTTCTAGAGAGGTAACCACTGTCCTTGCACCTCCTATTACAATGCTTTGCCTTTAAATAGCTCCATTCATCAGAGGATCACAAAGCACACTACAAATAACTAATGAAACCTCAAAACACCTTGGAGGGAGGCACACAGCAGCATCTGCAATGGGCAGCTTCCAGCTCAGACAAATTTAGCACAGTATCTGCTGCTGTTACCAGAGTGCTGAGTGACATTTTACAACCGTGTGCCTGCCAACTGCAAGAGCTCTAGTTCAGGTCCTGACTGCGCGCACACAGACTCCAGTCACCATACAGTGAGACTCTGCTAACTGAATTAAGCCTGCTCCAGTACCGTGTCTTTTGTCTACTACAAATTGGCAGTCAACCCATCATATTCCAAAGATGGGTTTCCAAAACACAGGCAGTTGTTGACTCAGCTCCTTCCTGTTCCACACCTCTGCACTTTCCTGATTTTGGACCAGCTGTTCACTGGTCCAGACCCCAACATAAACTTGAGGATATATATATATATATATATCCTCAAGTTTATGTGTGTATGTATGTATAACTTGTGCCCAGCTGGTGATGGCACCAATGGAGCACCAATACTGGGAATAACAGTGGCAGAAACCTAATGTTCCTTGGTGAGTTGTAGGAGGCAGAGTTATTGGTGGCCACAAAGTCATGCAGGGAAGGCTTTTAACCTAGTGCTGCTATTAAATTTTTAAAAAATCATAGTCTGATATCTGCTTTTATTCTCCAGTGACAATCTTAGCAACTCGCTCCCATCTGTGATTATAATGGTGTCTAGAATTCAACATTCAGTTTCTGGACACCTCAAAACCAGGAAGTTGTCATTAAATAGGAGGGAATTACCAAGAAAAGCAATAAAAATGGTCAAGGGGCAGAAGGGATTAATTAAAGAGGAAAGATTAAAAGAACTAAATGCTCATGCATGGCCTGTGATGATTACGGTGTGATATGAACCATATAAAGGTATCTTGGATGGTTTCAAGGAAAGGAGTAATTTGAAGTTAACCAAAACAAACAAACTTAATGTCAACAAAAACTTCCTAAAAGAGAGATCTGTTAGAGTGCTTATATATACACTATATTCAGTAGTGCCAGAAACCCAATTAGGAGCAGGGCCCTGAAGTGTCTGTGAAGGGAAGTGGTGGAAGCTCTGTTGTCTGTGTCCTTTTAAAGTGTATTAGAGAAAGCAGCATAGAATTTATAGTTTGGAGCAGACTCACTGAAAGAGGAATAGACAAGATGATCTAGTAGGTCTTTGCAGTCTCTAATTTCTATGATTCTGGGTTACAACTGGGCAAAACATTTATGGACAGTCATGTTAAACTTATTTATGGTTCATTTCACATGGTTTCAAACCTCCAGAAATTTGAGAAGACTGAACACTTTTTTTTTATATATATATATATAAAAGTTTTCTCACAGTTCATTATATATATATAATGAACTGTGAGAAAACTTGGCAAGCTGCCTGTGAAATTTGAAAACCATGCTGCTGGAGAAAGTGGTATTCCTATTCCCTGCACATACACCAAAACAAATTCCCCAAAATATATGAGCTAAAGGGAGACCGCAGAGCTGGGACTTTGGAGGTCCTGCATTCTGGTTCCACTGTCACTGCTGAATGGCCTTAATAATATTTTGCACATATGCAGCACTTCACAAAGATGATTTAGTTACATATTTAGCTAAATTTATAAATAGGTAAATTGACTTAGTTACTGCTCCCCATATGACTGCATCATTTTGTAGATGGGGCTGTGATATTGGAAGTGGGCTTCCTACATAGATCTGTGCAATTTGTTCTCTGTTGAGTTTCAGCATGGTCACAGGCTCAGCTAAGTCAGTTAATAAAAGCTCAGTTAAGGTTGTTGGCCTACAGTGCACAATTTTTCCTGCAGTCGGAGTTCAAGCAGAGGGGTCAGAAAGAGAAATAAAGGTAAGGTAGATCGCAGAAATTAAAGAAAAAATCTGTATCTTAATCTTTTGGGATTTCATTAAGGTCAAGTTGCTTTGTTCAGTTTGGTCCTCACTCCATGTTGCTATCAAATGCACTGATTTGTTTCAATGGTTTTTATATTAAAAAAAAAAATCCAAATAAATCTAAATATTTCAGTTTGACATTTTCTAAATTCAATATTTTGATTTTTTTATTGAAAGTACTATTCACTTTTCACTTTGAATTTTATTTCTGTTTTTAACTAATAATAATAAACCCCTCAAATGAAAAAAAAATGTTTTGGGTCGAAAGAAATATATAGTTTGACCCCAAATGAAATTTTCAACTTTTTAGTTTCACTGAAAAACCTGAAATATTTTCATTTTAGGTTGACCTGAAACAATTTTTGTTATTGTTTTAATCACCACACTGAAAAAATAACTCTAATGGCAGAGGACTATAACATGGGATTAAGCGGAGAGTGGATCTGTAATTGCTTGGGCCAGGTAACTGAGAGAGGCACCTTCTCCCACCCCCACCCAGTGCCTCACTGGCATGACAACCCTGCCCCGTTCCCAGCTTTGTTTTTTCCTTTAAAGAGAAGAAGGGAAGCTGGGAGCGGAGGGAGGAGGTATGAACAGGAAGAGTGAGCAAAGGTGTAGAGTGATTGGACCTGAGAATGTTGATCAAAGGCCATAATAGTGAGAAATAATTGCTCTGATGTGTTGTGCCCAAATGTACAGCCTGAGCTAATAGAATTAAACTGACTACAAATAAAAGATAGGCAGGGTCCAGTCCTACTCCCATCGAATTTTAATGAGAATTTGATCAGTGAAATCAATGGAGGTGGGTTCTTGCACTAATTCTTGGGATATGTTTAATCTGATGGTCATTGGGCAATTTACATAAAGATTGTTACACCTTCTAAATAAGAGCCTAAGTGTAGAGAGAGAAGAAAATATATGGAAATATCCCAAATCAGTTAAGCAATAACTTGCAAAGACCTACTTATATTTCGTCAGTGCAGGCTCTCATGCAATGGCATCTCGGTCGAGATCCTAATCATTCCATCTTTTCTGAATAAATTAGAGCAGATTAGTTAAATTGCATGTGTTAAAATAATTTCAATTAATCATGGCCTATAAATATCCAGACTAATTGAATCCATTTATTTTTTATTATGAAACACTGAGCCCCTCACACACAAGTCACAACAGAGGACACACCAGCATTATAGGACTCATTTCATTCCAAAAGAGGTGTCACCTTATTCTATATAACCTTTATATTCAAGGCATAGGGAGAAACAGACTGTATTTGGGACATTCCTTACAGCTTAGAAAGTTAAAAAAAATTAAACTTACTATTTTTCTGAAAAGAAAAATGCCCAAAAATATGTAAACATAATTGTGTCTGAACTGTGTTAAAATATGTTCAGGAAGCTGGGATGGTATTATGGCTAATGTGCTGGACTGGAACTGAGCAGATCTGCATTCTGTTCCTAGCTCTGCCAAAAACTTTTCCTGTGTGACCTTGGGCAAGTCACTTAATCTCCTTGTGCCTCGGTTCCCTATCTGTAAAATGGGAATAATAATACTTGTTTTCTTCCACTCTTTGTAGCTGCCTTAATTAACTTAATTATTTTGTTTTGCCTGTGAGCACAGAAAAATACCGGTTATCCTCATAGAGAGATCTGTATTTAAACACTGGTAAAACATAAGTTTCCTAACATACATTGACTTAATTTTTTTCATTAAAACTTGCCAGCACAGTCACAAAATCTACTCACATGTTCTTTACTATGTTGAGGGATGATCATTTTTAGAATTACTGATATTTCACTCACCTTGGAAACTTTAAAAGGCGATTGTAACAAGTTTTTATGCTGTTCTCACAGGCAAGAAGAAACATTGTTTTAACATAATTGGGCCATAACCATATTTTATCACCCATGTGTAAACATGGATTTTATTTTTATTTTTTTAGTACACAAAGGGTCTAAGATGCAACAGACAACTTCCAAACGGTGCCGTCAGGTGAGACTTGTTCCTGTACACCATGTATCTCTTTGTACACAGTTGATTGGTCTTTTTGAAGCAGAAAGGTGGCCCTGATCCTGATCTGAGCTGCTGTTGCATGCTTCCCCCAGCCCTGCCCAGAGAAAGCAAACACCATATAAAGGATACAGAGAGAAGAGCTGGTGTTTGATAGCTGGCTAATTTTCTTGGCTTTGGGCATAGGCGGCGTAATAATAGCTAAGTGTGTTTGATAGACTGCTCTGCTCTTTCACTGCTATTAGGAAAATACCTTGGGAATTATTAAAACAAACAAACAAAAACCCTTAGCATTCCATGCACGAAGGGTGTGACTGCTGAAGTAGGAAAAAAAATCCTGACATCTCAGTTCCTTGTGTCAGATAATTCCTGTTTGCCTAACAGCTATCTCAGAGGTAAATTGGTCCCTAGTGCCAGAAAAAACACTCATGGGTTCCTGTGGGTTCTGAGGCAGGGAAATGTTGTTATTCTTAGGGCAGGATCCTGAAAACACTATCGGGCACAGTGCTTATTATTGGGCTGAGTCCAGGTGGGAGATTGGGCCCTTAACTTTAAAATATGCAGTTGAGGACAAAGAATTTAATTAGTCCCTCCGAGCAGTTTATCTCTAAGACTTCAAAAAGCTCAAAACAAACAGCGCGTACAAAGCTGTAAGGACCTGACCTGAAGGCAACAGCCTGCATACCAAGACCTGATTCTGAGCAGCCTTCTGGCCCCCCCTTTACACTGCTCTAACAGCAAAAAGGGCAGGACACCAGCTAGATCTCTCCACTGTGGAAGCCCTCTTCCCCTGTAAGGAATGACCTTGAGCTGCCCTCCCACACAGCCCTCAGACGGGGGTGTGCCCAAGCGATGAGTGAAAGGTGGTGTGTGGAATACGCCGCAGTGCAGCTATTCCAGGCTTTCAGATGGCAACTTTGGGAGCGTTGCAGCCAACTGTAAATTAAAGGCAAGGCTAGTTTGTGCCAGAGGTTTATGCTAGCAGCCCTATAAGCGGGGCGGCTCTATGTATTTTGCCACCCCAAGCACGGCAGTGAGGCGGCTTTCGGCGGCATGCCTGCGGGAGGTCCCCTGGTAACGCGGATCCGGCGGCATGCCTGTGGGAGGTCCGCCGATCCCACGCCTTCGGCATACCCACCGCCAAAACTGCGGGACTGGCGGACCTCCCGCAGGCATGCCGCTGAAGGCAGCCTGACTGCCGACCTCACAGCGACCGGTAGGCCACCCTCCGCAGCTTGCCGCCCCAGGCACGCGCTTGGTGCGCTGGTGCCTGGAGCCGCCCCTGCCTATAATTTAGAATGTAGCATAAATTCCCCTTTTTCCCCCCATATGCTGCAGCCAATTGAGCTTGGTTGCATCTCAGAATCAGGACTCAAGACAATAGGTGCTCAGGAAATGATAATAATAACTGATATTCTGTACCAGTGAAATCAATAGAAAAACTTCAGTTGGCTTCATTGGGACCAGTCACAGATGAGCACATTCAAGACAAGACTTTATATAGTCACATTATTTATAATAATTGTCATCTGCTGTAGAACATGGCATTTTGAAATATTCCGTGTTAGGAAATTTTGTATTAACATCAGCAACTGCTTACTTTACATTAAAAGGACACTGTCAACTTTGACATCTACTCTTTTTTTTAATGAGTTACAAGTACTTTCAGGCATAACACCTGTTCTCTAATTCCCTGCTAACTTTTGTGATTTTCCTATTTAAAAAACAAAACAAAAATCCTCTCCCTTGTTGCTATGTGAAAGACCCACACAAACGGGAAAGTGACATACGAGGCGAGAATAAACATTGCAATACACAAAGTAAACTGACAAAAAAAGAAAAAAATATATTCCCACTTCTAATCTCTTTCAGCTAAAGTAATCTTCAGTGTAGCTTGTAATAACTGGAGGTAACACAGTTTCACACAGAGGCATGGTTTAAAAGTTCATGGTGTCCTTTTAACCACTTTATGAGAATTATTATTTATATTATTGTATCACCTAGGAGCCCCGGTCGTGGACTAGGATCCCACTGTGCTAGGTGCTGTACAAACATAGAACAAAAACAGGGTCCTGCCCCAACAATCGAACTGTACAACGAGCAACAGCAGATGGATACAGACAGATGGAGTGCAAAGAAACAATCCAACAATATTGGTCAGCAAGGCAATGGTATCCGCACCGGGGCAGCCAAACCATTGTCAAGCTTTTTGTGGGCATCACACCAAGGTGAGTTTAAGGAGGGATTTGAAGAAGGATAATGAGCTGGCTTTGCAGATGTTTATGGGGAGTTCCTCCTGAGCGTGAGGGGCAGCATTAGAGAAAGCTTGGAAGTATTTGTTTGAAAATTTAACAAGTGGCCAATGGAGGCTAGTATCATTTGTGGGAGTAGACAATTTGATTGAATGAGAAATGGTACGCAGGGTTCTGTAAAGGGCCTTGAAAGTGAATACAAGCAGCTTCGTTTGTGACAGAAAATGGGGCGCAGTGGAGGATGCAATGAAAGGGATGATATGGCCATAATCGTGGGCTAGTAGAATGATCTTTGCAGCAGCATTCTGAATGGATATGAGCAGGGGAAGACTGCATTTGTCAAGACCAGAGAGAAAGAGATCAGGATGTGAGATGATGAGAGCTGGGACAAGAGTTTGGATGGATAGAAAAGGCCGCAACTCTAGAGATGTGGTGCAGAAAGAATCTGCAGACATAGCCTGGATGTGAGGCCTTAAGGAAAGGTCTGTGTCGAAGATGATGCCCAGGTTATGAACTAGAGTGACAGGCAGGATAATGGGGGTGTCCACAGTGATCAAGAAGGGAGGTAATGGAGAGGGTTTGGGAGCAAGTTTGAGCTCTCTTTTAGCCATCTTGAGGAGATCTCAGAAAGACAGGCTGAGATTTTAGTTTGGACAGAAGGAGACAGGTCTGGAGAAGACAGGTTCATCTGCGAATCATCCTCATGGAGATGGTAGTTGAATTTTGTGTATGAGAATACCCAGCGGTAAGATGTAGAGGGAGAAGAGAAGAGGACCAAAAAGAGAGCCCTGAGATACCTCCACAAAGGAGTGGGATGAGGAAAATCTTCTGAAGGACACCCTGAAGGAGCAGTTAGGGAGGCTGCTATCAAGAGTGAGAGGGGATTTGATAGCAGCCTTCAACTACCTGAAGGGGAGTTCCAAAGAGGATGGAGCTCGGCTGTTTTCAGTGGTGGCAGATGACAGAACAAGGAGCAATGGTCTCAAGTTGCAGTGGGGGAGGTGTAGGTTGGATATCAGGAAAAACTATTTCACTAGGAGGGTGGTGAAGCACTGGAATGGGTTACCTAGGGAGGTGGTGGAATCTCCATCCTTAGAGGTTTTTAAGGCCCGGCTTGACAAAGCCTTGGCTGGGATGATTTAGTTGGTGTTGGTCCTGCTTTGAGCAGGGGATTGGACTAGATGACCTCCTGAGGTCTGTTTCAACCCTAATATTCTATGAAGAGAACTAGGAGAGGACAGAGTCACAAAAGCCAAGGTACGCCTAGTTGGCTATAAAAAGGACTGTTTTACATATAAGGCTGGCCAGTACAGAACATCGCAAGTGTCTAATGAAAACCTAACAGTAAAAGGGGGAACACCAAGCTGAAAGGGCAAATCTTGGAACTACAAAGCTCAGCCCCACAATTTTTGTTTAGATGTGGCAGTTAAACAACACTAATGGGAGTCTTGATGTTGAATGTATAATCCGCTCTGTGAAATGAATTGGAATAAGGGAGACTGGCTCAAACATAATAGCTATTATACCAAGATTAGGGCATAGGGGATCTCAAAATAAACCACCTAATTGGTCTCAATTGGAGAAATTGACTGGGGAATATGCACCTTTCCAAAAACTGGGTTTGAAAATAGGAGTTCTGGAATTCAAGCAAAAGGTCTAGGTACTAGAGACAGTGGATGGGGTAGGCTAGTACTCGGAGGCGGTACTGAGAATTATGTCTCTCAAGTGCTTGGCTGACTGGTTTTTGCTCACGTGCTCAGATTGCCAAATGTGTAGGCTGGGAAGAATTAAATGTTTATTGGCAAAGGTCAGTAAACAAAAATTTCACCATATGCACACAGCCCGACAAAAAGTATTTCCATTGATGATCATTGAAATTTACAGATGGGTAAAGTAAGAAAAATGCTGCTTGAGAAGTTACTAGAGTTTGATTTAAGGATTTTTACTTTGTATATTCTGACATGTGATGTTGACAATTCTGTGTTAATGGTTATAAAGTTTTAACCTTTCATATCTCAACATGTCATTGTCTGACACACACCCATAATGTCCCACAACTTTGATAATTTAAATAGATTAGAAATAAAAAAAGTAAAACCCATAATTTTGCATATTAATTTTAAATTGATAAAAATTGAAAAAATGCTTAAAATAAACATCTATGGTATCAAAATTATTAAAAATAATTTGAATTCTTCCAAACCTATGTACGTTGGGGTCAAGAAGAAATTTTCCCTCAGGTCAGAATGACAGCAACCTTTGTTGGGTTTTGCTTTCCTCTGCAGCATGGGGCCATGGGTTCCCTGCCAGGATCATGTTGGTAGATCTTGCTTAATCAATTCCCTGCCATTGCAGGGGCCTCAGGCTTTGGGACCCTTCTATTCTCTGCTTCTGGCACACAATAGTTTAGTCTCATGAGAGTTGTAATACTTTGGTCCAGTTTCAGTTGTCGGGGTTTACATGCTGGCTGGTGCTGGTGGTCCCCTCTGGCCTTACACTCTATGGATGAGCTACTAATTTGTGTGGATTTCATTATGGCTAATATCTGTAATAAATGCCAAGAATTATGTCTTACAAATTCAGTCTGTGGAAATTTCCTTTAAAAATACGTCCCAGGTGATACAAATGACTTTTAGGCAAAATCTATTTTGATACCCCAGGTCTCGGAGGGGAATCGTAGCTGTTGAAGCTGGGATTCACAAGACTGGGACTGAGGTGCTGCACTGAAACAGGAGCACTGGAACCTGGGTCTCTCACCGCCCAGGTGAGTGCGGTAAGTGCTGGGAGATAGTCATATTCCCTCTCTCTGGGCCAGTGCTTAAACGACACCTATTGGATGGAGTGATAGCCAGGGGAATATGTAGATTGTGAATCCCCCCTGGGACTTAGACGTGAATTGGGTGAAGAAGTGCTTAGTGTTGTCAGGATTTAGGCAAGACTTCAGTGTGCACATTCCAGCTGCCTAAATTTAGGCACCTTGGGGTGCTTTAGAAGAGAAACATAGGGACATCAGGTGGCAGCTGAGCAGGGGTGTTGTGAATGCCAGGGGCATATAAATTGGCAGTTACGAACCCAAGTCCCCTTTCTGAGCCCCACTCTAAAGCTCTTAAGGATCTGAAGCAAGAACAGGGAATGTTTATTTGCTGAATGTTTCTGACAAGCAGCAAATAGTAAAAAGTGGAACTATGGTTGCAAAAATTGAACCAGTGGAACTAGTAAATGCTGATTATAGAAGGAAACTGTAAGGGGAAAAGGAAATCCGTGAGAGTCCTCTACAGAATGTGACTTAGCATTTTCAGAGTTCAAAAAGACCCTTGTGACTGCTCCTGGTTTAGCTTAACTGTATTTTGAAGCCCTTTTTATATTGGACACAAGTGCTAGTGCTTATCGGGGGGGAGAGGGAGAGACAGTGTTAACATAAGGACTATCTGAGAAGATATTGGGGAGAAGGAACAATGAGAACATGGTCCCATCATTAATTTCTCCTCATAACTGAAACAAGCCACAGGGCTCTAAGCTTTGGCTAACCACTTAGGTCAAAGGGGTAACTCTTACAGAAATGGAAATTGAATATGATCCATTACAGATCACTTAAGTGACCATGGGAGTGAAGGGTAAGATTATTAAGCAAATCTAACGTTTCACTGCTAATATTTTCATTGTGGATGTGGAGCTGCTACCAAGAATATTGATCTGCTGTAGTAATCTTATGAACACTATATGGGACACGGTCAGTGAGGTGAAGTTACTATATATTAGGTAATGACTTTCCCAAATCAATGCATTAATCTAGCTTAATAGGGAACTGTTGGTAAAACAGGCAGGAAAGCAACACAATGGATCTAGATAGTGGGAGATCCTACCACTAAATCAGAGGGGAGTGCAGTGGGTTGTGAGTTTGCCACCAAGCCCCTAGAGGATTTTGGAGTGCCTATAGGGGCTTAGACCTACCTACATCTCCATGTGGAAGATGGATTAACACCTGGTAAAACAGATGTACTTATAGTCTGTTTTTAAGACCTATTTTTGTGAAAGGCTTTTGTTCTAAATACTTTGCTTTAAGACAAGGTAATATATTAGACCAACTTGGTGAAAGAGACAAGCTTTTGAGCTATACCGAGCTCTTCTTTGGGGCTATTTGGTTACTGGATACACAGTGTCTTTGCTCCCAGAGGGAAGAGAATTGCAGGTATTGAACACAAGTTAGATTTACTGAGGCAATCACGGCTGCAATATAGGGAGCTACAGCCCAGTCGGAAAATAGCATGATTCCATCCCAGGTGCTGACCTGAGGCCCGAGAAGGGGGTAGCGGTGCAGTTAGCCTGTAACTGTGATAGTAATAGTGCAACGGCGTTATCTCCCCCCAGACTCCATGAAGTATATATTCAGAGGACTACAACAGCATGAAGCAGTGTTACACACAGTGAGAGACAGTTCTTACGCACTTTGTAAAGCTGCACCTCCTTGCAGTAATAGCAGCTGTTCTGGGGTATGGTCTATACATGGTATGCCCAGAATTTATTCCAAACCTTGACCCGGACTGAATTGCGTGATCCATAGCCATTTTAGTTTATCATGCAGACTTGTAACATGTTTGTTTTCCTCTTGCAACTTTTCAGTCTACCCATGTGCAAATTTAAACAAATCCAAACCTCGGTGGATTTTGACTGTTTATGGTCTGGAAAGACTGCAGTGAAAAGCCTTGTGATTACAGTACACAGGCGTACAACAATGGGTAATGGCAAATGTGATTTAATGAGCAAGGGAGTTTTATAGTAACCTGGTGTCCGGTTTTCTTGCCTACAGAAATAATAAATGAAGATTTCTGCTACAGATGGTTTTGGTGAAAGCCAGGTGGCTCTCTGTTAACTAAAATTCCCCTCAGACATCTGAGAAACACAAACGGAAGATTTGGAACAGTTTGTGTTCAAGTGTAGGGACATTAAGTGATGAAATTAATCAATGGCAAACATTTCCAAAATGAAAGTCTGTTACATCCTAGTTACTTTAGAAGCTCCAAGGTCAACTTCATCAGCTTGGCACCATACAGCCTAAAGTATTTAGTCTGATGCCCCATGTAAGTTATGATTCATACCTGATGTAAAATTAATGTTAAAAATTAATTTGTAAGAATTATAGGATTCCTGTTGTCCTGATTTGTAGAGGCATTGATTGGAAGTTGCAAGTACTTAACAACTCTTTAAACATAGTGTCAACTCGAAAACAGTTTACTCCATCAGCTAGTGGCTTGAAGCCAATAGGAGTCTTTTCATTGACTTCAGTGGGGTTTGGATGGGGCCAAGACCATTATCATACAAAAGCATAGTAGTTAGGGGGAAACAAGTGGTAGATAGCTACTGGAGGAGTTGACGTTTGTGTGATAAGATGCAAAGGTGGATGGAAAAACTACTATTGTGTTTTCTCCCTTTGAGAGAACATGGAGTCTGGGGTAGATTCTGCTGGTGAAAGCCCTCTTCTGTGTGTGGCTGTAAGGTTTTGTCTTAGAGCTAAATTAAGTCAATCAGCTGTCCAGCATGCCATGGTTTGTTATCACAATCTTCAGTCCCTTTGTCTAGACTCATCTCTTAAGGAACCTGACTATGAAAACCCCAGGGAGGCTTTGCTTTCAAAAATCCCATCCAAATTGTTTGAAGTGTGGCAATCAGCGTTGGCCCACCTTCCCTCCTATTAAAGCTTTACCAATAGCTACAAACTCTGCACTGGGACCAGACTTAGGCTAACTCAAAGTTTTTTGAAAATCCCACCTATTGCATTTTGATGTGAGTGGAAATTAAAAACAAAACCAGGGAGCTATCACTTCAGTGCCTATAAGATACTCTTTATTTTCAGTCAGTTTGGGAGGAAAGTTAACATTTCTTCAAAAACTTAAATTATAAGCCAGTTAAAATGATATACAGTACGTTTGATAACTGTTTCCATTAGAGTTTAGCACAATATCTTCTTGTTGACACTTAGAATGGATTTTTCAGGAGGATTTTCTTTAGATGCAGTTATTGAACAATAAAGGAAATGGGTAGCTATAAACAAGGTCTTAAGGTTCTGTTCAGATCTCAGTCATCTGCACACCCGAAATTGTGCCTGGAAAATGGTAGTCTCTGCTAGTTACATCCCCAATTAATGAACTCCCTGTGGGCAGACCCTTCTGTCCTTGCTAACTCCCACTCACATTGGTGACTCTCTGCATGGATTCAGGGTGTGAGCCTGCATAGAGCTCATTGCAAGATCAGGAACTTTGGCAGGAGGACTGAGAATCATGCAAAAAGGGGAAAAGATGACCCAACAAGTTAAATGTTGTCTCCTCTACCAAAATGGAAGTGGACTGAAGAAGCTCACAGTCACCTTAAATACTTTCTTTTTTTAACCTTTTGCAGGGGGCTGGTGACAATTCAATAGACTCCATCAATCAAATCAGGCAGAGTAATCATTAGAGGTGAGTGACGAACTATCCAGGGGCAATCTTTGACTGGGGTGGTTTGGAAGCTGAGCCATTACATGCTGTACACCAACAAAGTGAAAATGTAGCTGTTTATAGAATTAATTTGGCCTCTTGCTGTAATGTTCACTTGTTTAAATGTAAGGATTTGTTGAATGCATTCAAGCATACACAGTTGCATAATATTGTTGTATACTGCAATACTGATGAAAGGTCCATTCACTATTTATGAAATTAATCAAAATCCAGAGATCCTAACTCCTCCTATTGGTACATGCCTGTACATTTGCATGTTGAATGGGCAGAAATAATGCACTGACCTGTAATATACCATCTACACTAATTGCAGAATGATTAAAACCTGAGTGGGTCTTTCTTCTGTGGATGGAATAGATCTCTATTCTAACCATTTTACCAGGACCTCGAAGGGCTGTAATATGATCTGGTAAAACAGTTAAAACGTATCTTAGTACAAAGTATGTTTTAATCCTTTTAGGATGAGCTACTAAATCCAAAAACATGGTAGATTTATTGGGACATATCTTGTCTTAGCGAGAGTTTGAAATAAGGCCTTTGACGTCTTGCAATGTCATCCTTATGGACAGGGTGTGCAAGACTAGACACAGGTTTTTGTTGAAACCAGAAATAACTTTTATAAGATCATACATAATTATACATTGCGCTTACATTAGTAATTTACATTTAATTATTTTAAAAGGTCATAAGGCCTTTTGTCTTCTTCCCCTTTTTGAAATTTTAAGGTTGTCTCCCTAAAACAACAATCTATTCAGTTTGCTTCTAACTTTCTTAAATATAAAGATAAGTTTGTCAAATTTAAAACTGATCTCAATGCTGACAGTAAAGCTTTTTCATTTAAAAAAGGCTAAACAAGCCAAGTGGAGAAATTCAACATTTCTCCATGGAGCTGTACATTTATCACATCCAAAATGGAGGACTAAAAGAAAAAGCCCAATATTCTGACAAATACTAATTCCCTCTAGAACTAACATTTTAGCTCTAAATGTTGTAGTTTTCTGAGCAGTCTGGCAAGGACCTTGTACAGGTGCAAGATTCAATGGTCAGTTATATTTCAATGCATTAGAACTGACTCACTTGTGCTGCTTAGATGGGTTGTAACAATTACTATCAGCACAGACTGTGGCCCATCCTATTGATTGTCAATTGCAAAACTGCCACTGACTTCAACAAGCTCAATGCTGCAGAGTGCAAAAGCACCTCGTTGGCAGTGCTCAGCATCCTACACTCCCAGAGAGATCAATGGGAGTTGATAGTAGGCAGCATCTTGCTAATCAGCTGGTGTAAACTAACTTAGGACTATGGCAACCCATGGAGTTACACACCAGTGTACACCAGCTGAGGATCTGGCCCTTTGTTTTCAGTCATAACCTCATGAAAAATATCACACTAGTATTTAGGGCCAAAAGATAGAAAATGTCAGGACACTGCTGATTTATCAGTGGTCACCAGCAGAGGGTCAAAGAACACACTGAGCTCACATACTGCATTTTAGCTTGAAAGCACAGCTGCCATTTACCTTGCAACTGGAATCTGTAAATATAAGAAACATAAATACATTAGTAACCACACACATTTACACACAACAGTACTAGCAATATTAAGGGATGCAGCGCCTAGTCTACATAACTGCCTTTTGTTAATATAGATACATCAGAATAAATGCTATTTGATATGTAACAACCCTTCTTTAAAAGTCAATGGCAGTAAAATAGCCAAAGTTCAGGTCCAGGCCTCAGTTAACTTCAAATTATGAAGTCAGACAAATCGCACAGCATATCCTTATCATCAGTGTAATGGTAGCACTATAGCAAAACACAGAACAACAGTTAATATTACCGCTGTGAGCTGGAGATCTCTTCTGATGACATTTAGCCACTCCCTCCCTGCCCATTTAATATGAGCATCTTTCAGGCATGGTACAAGATACTGTGTGTGTGATAAAGGTATGTGGACAAGGAATAATAGTAAAAACACCCAATATTGGCTTGAAGTTTGCATCCTTACAGACAATTTGCATTATTTTAAGTAGAGTTTCACGGGGATTTGCACAAAAGTGGGCTAACGAGGTGATCACTGTCCATATTTTCCACTTTGGCCCACAGTTTTCTTTTAACTTGATAGGAATAGGATTGAAGGGAAAGAGAAATTGTATATATTCTTTGCCAGTCTAGTGGGTGTTGCTAATGTTCTTCAGAGCAGCGGCCTTTCCTCAAGCTCACATCATCTAATCCAATGTCCCCGGTTCTGCCTTTCCCTTTTTCACCTTTGAAAATAACCTGGGGAAGGAAATAAGACACAGTCAGATGTAAACTTAAAAAAAAAAAGACAAGTTCCTCAGGGAACTTAGAGACATATCCCTGGATGTTGGTATTTGTAATGCATAAAACACTTTCAGTGATCTCTAGAAGTGTGCTTACTCTGCTGATGGAAGCAGAGTTCAGCTTTCAGGGAGGAATCTCTGTCTCCAGGGGTGGTGATCTTCTCTTTAGATATATTTAAATCATTCCTCCCAGTAATCACTTTATCCATTGCTCTAAAGAGCCATCTTATTTTTTGTAGTATTTTGAAAAGATTTTCCCTTCCACATCCACATTGCAAATTTATCAATTTGGACACTGAATGTATTGTAAGCTGGATCTAGAAATAGTATCCCCTATATAACATGTCCCAAGCTTCTGGGGAAATGTGCTAATCTAAACTTTGACTTCCTACAACATGATGTAGCAAATGCTGCATATCTGCGTTTTAAACAGAGAACTAAAAATACACCTAGTTTGAATGAGGGAGAGCTCAACAGATTTAAAGTAGGATGAAGAAGAGAATATAAGGTGAGAGGACCATGGCAGAATAATATGCTGTAGAATGATCCCTAAAGCCAAACGGGTACTAAACTCTAGCTGAGCCCATTTTATATTTATTTTAATCCATCCACAATCACCTGCACTGGTGTGATAAAATTGAAGACTAAACTGTTTTAACATGAGCAAATGTTATTTTGTCCATGGTCTGAAAATTAATCAAACATTCCAGCAAGATTCCCACATTAGATAGGAGAACCTACATGCTCCCTAAAAACAAACAAACCCCAACAGGATATGTACACAGTGACCCTGTCGAAACTAGAGTTTAGATAAATTCATGTAGGATTTTGCAATACTTTATTACTGATGTAGAAAAAAGTCAATACAAAGGCAAGATCTACTATCAATTCTGTAAAATAATGTTTACATTCCCTTTAGGCTTTTCGGATTAATGAGGGAAGTTAGAGCAAAAAGAAAGTGTGTGTGTGTATATATATTGGCTTAAATTTTCAGAAACAACAAATAGTTTTTGATGCCCACTGGAGGCACCTTAAACAGACTTGATTTTTCAAAAAGTGTTGGAGAGCCTATAGGTGTCTCAAGATGGGCATCCAAAAACTGGGGTACTGAAAATCATAGCTGATGTTTTAAAATATCAGCTATCTTGCAAATGCATCTTGTTCTTTTATATTTGGTTTTTCTGTGATAGAGGGGCTGTTTGCTGAGTTATGGTGTGGCCTTATTCCGAGAGCCTCTATTTTTAAAAGACTAAGGAGCAGGTGTTTATAAATCCATCTCTAGGTGCTGTCCTCTTTGTTCACAAGTTCTAGTGACCTCCTATATTTGTTTACCAATATAAAATACTCTGCCTGACTGAAAACTAGTTAGTATTTTTACATACGACGGAGGAAAAACATGTCCACTGTCAGGCATGAATTAGAAATAAAACATGGGCTATTCATCTCCTAGGTCTAGTATCAGCCTCCTATACTAAAACACTGAAAACTGTATAGACAGCTATACTTACACTTTTGATGCCTGAGTCTTGCAAAGTTATTTGTGTTTGTCTCCAGCCGTGGCCACCATTTCTTCCCCAAACTGCTGGTCCATGAGCACCATTTTTTCTTAAAAACACTTGGAGTAGACCAGAATGTAGTCCAGATACCTTATGCCTAAAGGACAGACACAAGTCCCCTGAATGAGCTAACTGGCCAAGTGGCAAGACCAGACGTGCTACTTTTCCCTCTTTGCCTTTGGGTTCAGAGATAGTCACATACTGTCCACCTGCAAAAGAAAAGGCAGCTCTTTTTAAATGTTCCAAGCATGGTCAGTACCTTTCACGTACAAAGACACACGTACTTAATGTGCCATCAATCTTGAAAATTCCTGTGTCTTGGGGATTTCAAACTCCAGGATTTCTTAGAAATCACTGTTGTAAATGTGTTGCTGTGCTGCATTAGCTGTGGTAGAGGAGATTTAAATTTCCGTTACAAGTCATAGACTCTTCGATAACACTGCTGCATAGGAAACTTCACTCAAAAGCTTTAACAATAAACTAAGCCTCTAAATATTATTCTAGATATGAAATGACAAGATTTAGGCACTCATTAATACATATACATTCTGGACAAATGGGAATTTTCAAAAATTTTACTAAGTCCCATTTTCAGAGGTGACATTTAGTAACCTAAGTCTCATTGCACTCTCCAGTGTGTCTTATGTTGGATTGTTACTGTACATGTGAACATCATTCAAAAACCCATTAATATCCCCATCCCTTTAGTGAGAGATACCTGCATATAAATATACTGCAATAAAGGAAAACCAGAGGACCTTATGGCAACATTTATAAAAGCCAAAATCAAACATGTAAGCCCAATAAATTCTTCTAGTGATCCTTTTTATGTAGGCTGCTAAAACTGTGATAAATGAGACTTTAGGTCTTCTAAAACCATACCAAAAGGATTAAAAAAAAAACTTTGAACTTATTAAAGCTAGAGCAGCGTTTCGAAGTTGGAATGAGACCCAACTCATTTTTTGCAAATCTGAGCTGACCGGAAAAAAAATTGCAAAACAATAATATCCAACTGAGAACTCCATGTTCTAACCATAAAACAAACAGTTTTGATATCACAGCAGAATGTCAAAAATCAAAATTCACTTTAAAGGTTTTAGTATTAATTACGTTATAAAGGTTCCATGAAATCTGAGCTGTTGAAGTCAGTGAGCCTGAAAATGCTTTTTCCATATTGTAGAGATGTACAGAATTTACTTAATTATAATAGTTTAACCTTTTACTCTGAAGTTTAGTCGCAGTTTTAGTCAAACTAGATTTGAATGTTTCTTGTTCAGTTTGATCGTTAATGTTGCATAAATGTTTGTTCTAAGCAAAGCTATGATGATTTTCTTTAAAATCATCTCTTTGCAAGAAAATATGAATGTGATTTTAACAAAATAATGTGCCAAGACAAAGCAAACAATTGAATTTAAAAGAAAAAAGTCCATAATCTCTGCCTTCACTTCAGCAAAGCATTTAAGCATATGTTTAAAGTTAAGCATCTGCCTGAATTCCATTGACTTCCATGAGACAATTACATGCTTAAATGCATTGCTGAGTTGGCTATGCTTTGTCTACACATCGTTTTTGGAACAGTACAACTAAATTGGTAGAAAAAAAAAATTCAGTTAGTTCAGTATGACCCTCTAGCATGGACAAAGTTATACCAGGATAAAGGTGCTTGTTATACTAGTACAAATACCTTTAAACCAGTAGAACTGCATCCACTCTAGAGAGTTGCACAGATTATCTAAATCAGTAGGAAAACATTTAATTAACTTCATAGTGTGTGTGTAGACCAGCCCCTACAAGAATAGTTAAAGACCTTCACCTGTTTTCTACATACAAGTTAAACCTAAAGAAATAGCATAGCACCTTTATCAGAAGCTGCATTTTAAACCACTTAAAAAAACAACTAAACATCAGGGCTTTGAAAGCCAAGAAACAATTGGCCAGCTGCAAAGAATAAATCTGTGAAATGATTGGAGTTTTGTTTGGTTGGTTTTAACAATTTTTAAGTAGCAGGTTACATAGAATGTAACTGGTAAAAAACAGAAAAAAAAAGATCCAGCCAGCTAGCCAAGTGATATTTTTGAAACTACTGCTTTTCAAAACAACCCTGGAGTAAACAAAATTCATGCACTTTATAAGTGAGTACACCTAATCAAAAACTCATTGTAGGCCACACTTTGTTCCAGGACACAAGCATCTTAAAAGTTATCTGTATGTAATGCTAAATTATGTCTTTTCTGAGCCTGAGTCACAGGAGAAAGGAGTGGTGCTTAGAGGCACCATACCAATACAGGGGGAGCAGAGGGGAGGAGAGTGTGGGGAGATCATGCTCCTTACTACACCTGTTGAACAGGTTTAATCAGTACTGCCCCCAGTGCAGCCACCCTGGTGTACAAGGATGATGGCCCTGACCTGACTCCATCAGATAAGGATGCCTCTATTGCAGTGCTGGAGGAAAGGACTTCCTCCATCCTCCCACCCACATTGGGGCTATGATTTAACTCACAGTATTTTACAACCAGGGAATGCATTTCCTTTCAGTGTCTACAATCTGGTCACATGAGGCATTCTTTCTATGATGTAATCCCATAGGGTCTAATGGAGAGCTGAAGAAGTGTGTCTAATCTCCATCCCTTTGGTGAGAGGGCTGAAGGGGAATGCATGGTCAGGACTGTATGTTTAAAACAGAACTTCACCATATAGCTCTCAGTACTATGTGGAGACAGATTTGGCAGCAAAAACTGACTTGTGTTCAGCCTTGTTTTTTTCCTAAACTCAGTGTATTCTTTTTGTAGAGAGAGCAGATTCTCTGAGGTGTATCAGTATGCAGTGGTTCACTGCCCTGAGTGAATACCAGCTCGGATCCAGAAAGAGCCTGTGATTTGTGGCATGGTTCATTAGTGCCCTTTTTTGTTCCATTCAACTCAATATTCCAAGGTCCCTTTTTGCTACCCGAGATGTACGCTGTAAATTTTGAAAAATCTACCCTCCTTCCCTTTTTACTAAAACAGTTTTCCTGTGTACATACTTTTGTAATATTTCATATTGGATTTCTGTAAACTACGCTCTGACTTGGGAATGTTAAGGTAGAAACAGAACTTTGTATTTGACAGTAGAGCCAAAATTATTTCCAGCTTTGCCCACAATTTTAGTATTACCATACAAATCATTATGTTGGCCTGGCAATTTAAAAAATCTCCTCATATCCTTGAACTATAGATTTTATTTCAAATAGGAATAAATAAATTGGGCCACATTCCAAGTTCTATTCTTATCTTCCTCAACTGAATAGGAAAAACACTGTTCCTTCATAGGCATTCCTATCTAGCAGATACAAGCTAACAAAGAGCCAGTTCCCCAGTTGAGGTATAGTGGTGTAGTTCCATTAAATTTTGTCATCAACGTCGAAATAGCAAAACCCCCACTACATTTAATGGGAGCAGGTCCTAAAACCATTGAGTTGTAGGCCATTTCTTAAGCTACTGTCAATTAGCAAAGTTTTGAGAATCTCCTTCTGCTCAGATTAAATGTAATGGGAGCAGGCTTGGGTTCTTAAACTAAAACAGGTGTGACTGGACAAAGTTATTGTACCTGATGGATCTCTAAGTGGTTCCCAGTGCAAATCATCATCTTTATCTTTGATCCATCCACACAGACCACTATCGAAGTTACAGCTGTGCACCAGGATACCTGCAAAGAACAGACCAGAAAGACACATAAGAACAGTCCTTGAGCCTTAGGGCTGGTGGACCACTCACCAACTTTCTGACTGGATTTACAAGCCAGACAAAAAGAAGCTACAGCAATATTAACAAGTACTAGGCAAATAACAGTATCACTTAATATACTCTTTAGAGCACAAACCTGTGTTAATAAAACCCACATTTGTAAAGGAAGAATGAGACCAATTAGTTGAAGGGACACAGTTAAAACAAACATAGTATGAAACCAGCATAACTGTATCCTGAATAGTAAACTTGATAAGTACCTGGATCATCGTTTGCTTCATCCTCATCTGCACTAATCCCTTTTTCAATTTCAAATATTTCAAACAGATTATTGCTCACTCCAGGCTGTCGTGGTACTGGAAGAGAAAGTAATTTTTAAAGAAATGAATGAGGTAGATAAAAATAGTCAATGACCTACTTACTTATCTTTAATAAAAGCCAGAGAGAAAGCCTCAGGCTTATGCTCTTCTTGATGAATTCAATATATTTAATTACATTTCACATGAAGATTCATAAACTTCCCACCTTATGCTGGAACATTTGTCTCTGTAAAGGGTGATTCAAAAAATTCTGAAGGCTCTGCAAGCGAAGGGCATTTAAAAAAAAAGTTCTCCGCAAATACATTTTCAAATAAATAAAACAGTCAAATGTGCTCTCTGCTAAAGCCTCATCTGCCTCAAGTAGCATCTCAAAGGATCTGGATTACTAACTTTCACTGACAGTAATGGGAATCTGATGTCACACATTAGAGAATCCGCAATACCCCATGCACCTGACTAGCATTTAGAAACACACAATTAGACATAGAACCATCACACTATAAAAGATTAGAATAAAACTTGATAATTCCTAAATGATGATCAGGATTATATTTTGGAATAGGTGATACAGTTTACAATACTGCTGCCTGAGGGTCAAACAATAATCTGAAGAGATAATTGAGCATGCAAAGGAGAAAATGCAAGGTCTGAAGTTTTTTTTAAACTTATTTCAGTTGAGTAATAGTCCACCAAAAAATCCAGGCTTCTGCCTCTGTGCTTTTTATCCTCCTTTGGCACTGTTGGTTAAATTTATTCTATGCAAAAACCTAGCTTAATGTAGCAAAATAATAGAACCCAGGTCTTCTGTTTACCAGAACTTTACTTAATACACATGTTGAGTACTGCTCAAGAAAGAGACATTGAGGGACACTGGACAAATAAGTGACATAGCAGCTTGCTCCCAGTCCCTCTCCCCCACTGCTGCTGCCTACACCTCCTCCCACCCAGTCCCATCCTTAGCCTCCTCTCCTCCTTTTCCCCAGACTGCACATCATTCCATTCCAATGCAGGAGACGTGGCATTTCCAAAGGACTGTGGATTTGAGGTCACAGCCTCTTGCTTTGGTGCTTCCCTGTCCTGAGAGCTAAGCACTGTGTGCACGTGGGAGAAGAGGGAGGGAAGAGGGATAAACCCCCACCCAGGAGCACTAGAACCCCTCTGAACACAGACCCCAATGCCACTGCTTTGCTGTGTGATCTTGGACAAGTCACTTATCCTCTCCACACTTTATTTTGCCTACCCCCTAAGGATGTTGCAAGGCCTCACTAAAGAATATTAAGTGCCAAACTAAGTTCTTTGGGGGTGGGGACTGTCTAGTCTAGTGTGTGTTTGTACAGTACCTGTCATGGGGCACTGGTCTCCGCTCTACTGCAATACAAATTATAATCACAGGCCTCCCAAGTGCCACACATTTCTCTTTAATGGCATACTTGCCTCCGTGTGAGGCAGCATGAGCCAGAATGTCTCCTGGTCTCATCCTCAGGCACAAGAGAGAAGGGGGGGTAGGCAAGAAGCTCCTTTGCTGCACATGCACTGTTTCTCTCTGCTTCCTTCCTGCCTAAGAATTTCCAGCACAGCTGGAGCAGGTGAGAGACTGGAGCTCCAGCCTGCACACCTGGCAAGACACACACAATGGTCCGGTAACAGATGTCACTACAGTGAATTGTGGGAACTGGGGATATCAGTTCCTGTATTCCCCATTGCCTCTCTCATTTTATGCACATCTCAACCCCTGCCATACTCATTGCCTTCACTACACCCTTTTCCTATCTCCTCCAGTTACCTGACTCTCCACTGCTCTAGAGCCAAATGCCTCATTGACTTCCCCTCTTTCCCTGGCATGAAGGACTAAAAAATGGCTAGAAGTATTTTTCTGAAACTTTCCAAAAAATATCTGGGGGCAGAGAGCATTGATAATTTCAGCCCAAAAGAGGTGTGAGAGAAAGTTATGAGCAGTTTAAAAAGGGAGTTTAGAATGGAAGCTGGAATTCAACCATAATCATAGCTGTCACTATAATACAGGCCCTGTGCTCCAGTTGCTGCACTCAGCTGTATAACAACTACACAGAAAGGAAATAATCTCTTTGGCTATGAAACTTGGAAAAGACAGGGCTCCTTGAAATTAGAAAGGCCCTTGAGGGATTCATATTTGCAGAATATGGAATGGCTGCAATGACTGCTTAAACTGCCACTTAAATACACTAACCTTGAAATTCCAGACTAGTTCCAGGGACCCTTACTATACTAAAGGTTCTCAGTGCTGCCTTGACTCAAGATATTCTGTAGCATTCTTCTAACCACATCTGTGCGCCAAATTTTAGTTTTCCAGATACAGTACACAAATGTTGTGTCTGATGGACAGCTGTAAGCTGTAGCTAAATCGATTATTGCACTTGTTACAGCTGTCTTGAAAATTCCTCTTCCAGCCACACATCTAGCACATCATTAATGACAGTAGTAATGCATTTCAGACTTATCCTCGGATATTACAGCTCCCTGTGGTGCTTAGAATATTTATGGTTTGATTTAATTATTCACGCCATCAAAACATAAAATAAGAACTAGAAGCATGCTTGCAATTCAGTTTTAAAATAAATTCTAAAATGTACCAATAAGCTTTTTAGATGACTGAAAATAAAGATGAATGTAGTGATTTAAGATTCTGACCAGAAATGAATATGGTTATTTCTATTAAATCACATCCAAACTGAGGAAGAAAACACTTTTTAGCCAGAGTCTTTTTTGCACTGGAAGCAATGTGTAAATAACACTGTTGAATGTGTACTCTAACTTGTCAAATCCAGGGAACTGGAAAACACTCAGTAATATAAACAATCTTAAATCACGATCAAATAGATTTTATAATATATGGTTACAACTTTTGGAATTTTAACAAAATAAACTGGTAATGTTAAGAGCTTGACCAAACACAAATACGTGCTTTAAAGGTAACAAATTACATGTTATGAAGAAGATATTTTTAATCCTTGTATGCAACATACATGTATATTAATAATCAAGCAAGCTCCCCACAGACCAGGACCCACCAACTCAAAGGGGCACTAGACCTTGCCATAAAAACTGACACAAAACCTGCAGACATATCACCACCATTACGATGATTGATCACAACACACCTTTCAAGATCCATAGGTTCTACACATACTGACCACAGGTGATGTACCTCATCTAGTGCACTAAATGACCCAATAAGAACTGTTTGGGTGAAATGAGACAATCACTACACTCTTGAGTGAACTCGCACAGAAAAATGATAAAAGACAAACACACCATATCGCTTGTGGGCAAATACTTTTCACAAAACGAGCATGCCAGCTCTGACCTCTCAATCCTCATCTTCAAAGGAAACCTGCACAACACCTTCAAAAGATGACCCTGGGAGCGTAAATTCATAATTGTGTTAGACACCAAAAAGCATGAACTCAATAAAGACACTGGATTTATGGCTCATTACAAATACCTAGAACCCAGTAACCCACGTTTCTCCTGTGACTGCAGAGGTGTTAACTGCCCACTTCACCTTGAATGGTCACTTGCAACATGTTAACTCCTTATGATAATCAATCTGTTCCACCTTGTATTTAGCTGTGACACTCACAGTACCTTTCCCAGGTCTGAAGAAGAGCTCTGCGTAAGCTCTAAAGCTTGTCTCTCTCACCAACAGAAGTTGGTCCAATAAAAGATGTTACCTCACTCACCTTGTCTATTAATCAAACAAAAGGTTTGAACAAAAAGAATCTGCAGTAAACTGAATATTTTCCCTCATATTTCGGTCAGCTTTAAGAACAGCTATTTTTCTTATTATTTTCTTCCATTGTAAACTCTTTAGCATTAGGAATGTCTTTGTCCATTTGTAAAGTACTGTAGGTCATGTTCTTATACTCTCACTCATGTTGAATAGCACCTACTCCACAAATAGTCCCAATGACTTCAGTGTGACCCTGTTTGCAGAGCAAAGTATAGTGT
The DNA here is from genome assembly GCF_002925995.2 of Terrapene triunguis. Classification (NCBI taxonomy): domain Eukaryota; kingdom Metazoa; phylum Chordata; order Testudines; family Emydidae; genus Terrapene; species Terrapene triunguis. Next base: position 3,378,072 of record NW_020665057.1, on the reverse strand, counting down.
AAGTAAGAGTATTAGAATTTGGCCTTTTTATTTATAGCGCAATACATCATTTTTAATAATAGTTTTGCTATTTTGTTTTTAACATCTGTTTTGCTTATACATTCATTTTCTTTAGCGTTAACTTTACAAAAAAGCCCATATAAAAGCTCTGCATATCCTGAAAATAGTTAATATTTATGCTATTGCATGGTTAGTGTAAGTCTAATATACAAATGGAGATAATCATTAACCTCAGCAAGCCAACAAACCAAAATGGAAAAGCTCCAGAAAAGACTCTGAGCCCCAGTCGTACACAAGAACCTACTCCTTCCCCAAAACTCTATCAAACAAATGGCATTTGCAGCATGCCCATGTTATTGAGTACAGGCTATTTCAGACCAAGGAAGGGAGCAAGTTTCAGAGTCCTGGGGCCCTCACTGAGAATGCCCTGCTCTTCTTTTATAATGAGGGTGATCCAGCTTGAACATCTCTTCCTACTGGAGCTATGGCAGTAAGACACCGGGAAAGAGACGGTCTTTCACATAGGCAAGTTTAGCAGTAATGCCTACACAAAAGATTTAAGATCAATTTCAGCTAGGTGCTTAAGCACATGCCTAACTTGAAGCATGTGACTAGTCTGATGGATTTTGGTTGAAATTCTTAAAAAACCTTAATGGGAAATTGACTGCCAATTGATATTAAAAATTCTAATCACTACACAGGGCATTACAAACAGAAGTGAATCAGTTTGAAAGATACCACAGAAATGTTTTTAAATGAAATAAAACAGAATAAGTAACTTTCAGAGAGGGAGTATTCTGAAAGTCCAATAGCAAAGTAGTGTAGAACTAGAGTTTGATGAATAGTGAAAAATAAGTTTTCAAGAAAATACAATTGAATAAAAACTGCAAATTTGCTTTCGCATCCAGAGATCCATTTTATGTGCTATTCACACTGAGGAGCTGGTGCCTGGCTTGGGAGTTCATTGGGCTTCACACCAGTGGATGGAGCAGCACTGATACCTTATAAGAGAAATTTTCCATGAGCGTTTCCATATGAGGAGAGATTAAAAAAGACTGGGACTTTTCAGCTTGAAAAAGAGCTGACTAAGGGGGAATATAATAGAGGTCTATAAAATTATGAATGGTGTGGAGCAAGTGAATAAAGAAGTGGTATTTATCCCCTTACATACACATGAAGCAGGGTTCACACAATAAATTAATAGGCAGCAGGTTTAAAACAACCATAAGGAAGTACTTCACGAAGTGCACAGTAAACTTGTGGAACTATTACCGGGGGATGTTGTGAAGGCCAAAGTATAACTGGGTTCAAAAAAGAATTAGATAAATTCACACAGAGTAGGTCCATCGATTTCTATTAGCCAAGATGGTCAGGGACACAACCCCAGCCTCTGATTGCCAAAAGCTGAGAGTGGACGACAGAGGATGGATCACTCAATAAATTGCCCTGTTCTGTTCACTCTCCCTGAAGCATCTGGCACCGGCCATTTTCGGAAGACAGGATATTGGACTAAATGGACCATTTTGTCTGACCCAGTATGTTCTTATGACCCTGCCAGCTTTCCTCTACTAGCCAGAATCCAAGGGAAACTGAATGGCCCTGTAATTTCCCTCTCCTTTCCTAGCACTCTATAAAGAGATGTATGGTGGAGAGGGATTTGAGAACACAAGCACATTGCCTATAAACTTCTAGATATTATGCACCCGCTGATTGTTGGTTACAATTGCGATGGGTCAGTTCAGAGAAACGGTCTCCTTTCAGATACATTTATTGTCTTGTTCTTATTCTCTTCCCTGAGCTTGCCCCATCAGCCAATATGATGCAGTGTCACTTCACCCCCATGCTATCAGTACCCAGGACCAGTATTGGTGAACTCCCTGTCCTATTTTGATCTACTATAACCATTTAACATAACAAAGTTCACCCTGTTAGCATTATCTTTCGCAGTTTTTCTTCCACACATTGTAACCCCTCCTCCCCCAACTCAGGGCAGGAGTTTAGGGAGACTGGCCAGCAGTGCATGGCAGTATGACGCTGCAATAGCCATACTCCCCATTCCCTCCCATGGGAACGGGGAGTATTTTGGCCCCATTCTGATGTCCCTGAGTTATGCAGGTGCCCTGAGAGCTGTAGGACATTCTGGCAGATCTTTGTACCTCCAGAGGTTAGGAGGGTCATGCCCACTGCCTGCTACACGGAGACCCTTATCATTTTGCCCACCCCACTTGCAGAATGAATTGCAGGAAATCTCACATGGGAGATGATAGTTTCCTGCCCCTTACTCAGGTTTTCTAGCTTTACAGGACAAAGTGGTCCCCAAGTCACTAAATGAAATTCCACTTCCTGTTTACCATATAGACATGAACATTCAAGTATAGCAAGTTTAATATAACTATGTATAATTTAGGGCCCCACACAAAGATTTCTCCAAACTTCTTCCAAAAGACCCCTCCTAATGTTAATTTCACAAACTTTGAGAATGCTTTAAAAATGCCCCTTTCAGTGCTGGATTCTAATGAAAGGAATGTGCACTCATATCCAGCAAACAAGGGAGCTACCATATAAGACACAGGAGTCTTAACATGGTCCATATGGACTCTTCTTTCCTAAGACGGCTAAGTATGCTGAGTGGAGATCCGTGGGAGAAAGAATTTGGCACAATTATTTCTTGTGAGCTTTCCAAGCCTTTCGTGTGTACTTTACTTAGCGTATCAGTGTAGTTTTCACTTTACTTCAACTGCTTGATAAGATTGTTAAATATAAACTTGACTTCTTCTTAGAAGATTCCATGAACTATATACACTGCATGGTATTTCTCAAGGAGGCTGTGTAGTAGAACTACATAGGTGGGTGAGCCAATACACTAATTCTACAGCATTCCTCAAGTTATTGAGTAAAGTTCTTCATAAAGGGATGGGAGAGGGGAGAGATTTTTTACCAGCTACATAAGACCAATTCTCACGCTGCCTTTTAATCTTGAAAAAGTCTTGTTACTTCTTTCATCTGTTCGCCAATGGCTAAATTTGGGAAGCTGAGGTATGGTGAGTATATTTTGGGGTTAGTCATGGTTATGGCCCTCAGTTTTTTGACGATTCCAATAACAAAAAATAAATTGAGAACTGAAGCATAGCTTCATATTGTTATTAATAATTCTAAAATAATAACAAAAATAATAATATAATGCAGTTTAAATGTAGCTGATTCCATACTGGAGCAATTATGCATGCAATTCCCACTTGTCAATAAATGTAATTAAGAAATAGATAAGAAAGTTCCATTCTTAAAGCAAATTAAACTTGGTTAAACTCTTATTCAAAAAATAAAAAGAGGAACAGTTCCGTGGTCTCCAGTGCTCACATATATTAGAAATAGCTAAAAGAAAACTAAACAGTCAGGGGCTAGGTCATGACCCTCGGTCCCTGAACCACCTCGAGAGTGCCTTCCTATTTTGCCCCAGGCAGGAGAGGAGATTAGTGTGTCTCGAGTTGGGGGGGGGGGGAAGAGAGGGGCAGAGGTTAGACTGGAGAAAATGTACATCATCTTACCCCACCACAAGCCACCCTAGCTGCCCATGGTATGTTGCCTAAAATTCTGCAACCTGAGGCCACATTAACTTTTGCTTAGGGAACCCCTCCCCCCCTTTTATGGAGAGTTTCCACTGGCAGCTGCTGATAGGTCTTAACTGAAGGGCAGCTGTATTGCATATTAGCAAGGATCTGGGGGACATAGAGTTTCTTCATAGACAGCTTTGTGCTTCTGGAAGATTTCTTGAGAGCTTGGAAGGTCTGCAGGCTTTTGGGTGGAGAGAGGAACATGATGATTTTGGGAAAACTCTTGCAGTCTCTCCCGTTCTTGTGTACCATTATACATAGGAGAGGGCAACATGGCCCTAATCCAAGTAGAGCCCAATTCTGTATTCTTCAGGCAGGTATAAT